>NW_026652296.1:943146-1059275 GCF_009828535.3 Hylobates moloch | reverse complement strand
CAGACTTCAGGCCCCACCCCAGGGCTCAGCAGCCCTCCAGCCTGGCCCTCACACACCCCCACCTCCTTGGGAAAGGCTCCAGGACACATATGGTCCACACCAGCCTCCTCCTCCTCTGAGCTGCTGCGGCCGGCTTTGGCCTCAGATCGTTCTATCAGTCCTGGTCCCCTGGCCCCGCTCCCTTGAAGGCACCCAGTGACCAGAGCCCCAGAAGGTTCAGTTGCAGGTTCCAGGTGAATTTAGGGATGGGGAGACTGTGGGGAGGCCCTGCTGGAGCTGCATAAAGGCACTTTCAGTGACTGGGGGCCTCCATGCTGGCCGTGGTGCTGCCTGGACTTCATGCAGCCCAGGGTCCTGCACTCTGGGCCCTTTCCTGGGGGGAGGAAAGAAACCCAGACATCAGCCCTGGGGAAGTAGAAGGACCCCAAAAGGGGCTGAGCCCCAGGCACTAGCCACTCACCGATCCACCGGTGAGCGGGGCTGGAAATCGGCCTCCGGCGGGATCGTCTCAGGCTCAGGCACAAAGCACAGAGGCCCTGTCCTAAGTGGAACCTCCATCTGCAGCAGGTGCTGGGTGTGGAGAAGCCAGTCTCCCGGGGGTGAGGCAGGGGATACGGATGGCTGTCACTCAGAAGGACTTCCCACCGGGATGGTCAGTCTCACAAACGACAAGGAGACCACCCTAGGCTTACACAGACCCCAGGGGGCAGGGCCCCTCAGTGCCTCTCAGGAAGGCAGAAGGGGCTGTGGTCCTGGCCCAGTTCCTGGGACTCCTGCCTCTGGCTGCAGGCACTCCCTTTACTCTGTGCACTTGCAGGGATGAAACCCACCTCCAACTCCACGGACTCTACTGCCCAGGGCTTCCCCAGCCACAAAGGGGAGCTTGTGCCTGGGACAGCGACCACCCCCAGGACAGAAACACCCCCTCTCGGGACTCCTCCAGGACCCACTGTCCTATATGGGACCATTCCACAGGTGCTACTCTTCCAGGGCGCAAATCCCAGCGTGCCCCTGGCCACACCCACGTCCCAAAGCTCTCCGGCTGTCCCTAGGCCTGCACTCTGCTGCACCCTACTCCCACAGCGGGTCCCACTTCCCTGCTCCGCCAGGCTGCTCCACACAGTCCTGGCACCCCTTGCCCCCTGCCCACACACCTCCAACCTTGTACACAGGCAGAGGCCCTGCCCAGTCTCCACCCAAGCACACCCCCGGCCTGGTCCACCTGCAAAACCAAACCTGCTGGGCTCGTCATTTCCCCCAACCAGCCTGGCTTCTCCATGAACAACACCCCCCCAAGTTGGGGACTGCTCTCGTTGGTGATGACAAGGGTCCCCCACTGGTGTGGCTCCTCCAGACCTTGCCACGACCTGTGACCCCCCATTGTCTCCCCATCCTGCAACTTGGGGTGTTGAGGTTTTTAAGTTGTCAAACTAGAACAACTCGAGGTGGGGACCTTGGCAGGGGGGCTGGTGACAGGAGGATGGATCGCCAGGAGGATGGATGGCCCAGAGAGCTCAGAAGAGGTGGTTGAGGGACCAGCCCCAGGGGACCCGGCAGGAAGAAGCCAGACAACTTCTGAGGCTCCCACTGAACCCAGACCCCACCAGGCTGAGGGGCTTGCTTGCACCTGCGAGGAAGAGGGAGGAGCCACCGTCTGGAGTAGGCAGGGAACGGGGGTGGAGAGCAGTGGCTTTGCATCCTCCTGTTCTTGCCCAGGGCTCCCAAAACAAATGCCACCCCAGCACACAAACCACACAGGCACACAGACACACATGCACACACACCACACAGGCACATACCTGTGCACAACACACCACAGACATACCACACAGGCACATACGCAAGTGCACACAGGCACAAACATGTGCCCCGTACCACAGGCATACACACAGGCACACACCACACAGGCACACACCACAGGCACACACACGTGCACACTCAAGTGCACACACCACACGGGCACACACATGCATACAAACACAATTGCACATACGTTCTCAGACACACACGGGCATGCATACTACATGTGTATATCTACACATATACACACATGCACATAAGCATCACTCTACATGCACAAACATGCAATACACATGCAGACACATACACAGCAACCAAATGATCAAGGAAAGGGATCAAAATATTAACAGTAAGTGAATCTGGGTGAAGCGTATTCTCTGTACTACGCTTACTCTTGCAATTTTTCTGTATATTTGACTTTATTTCCAAAGTAAGTTTTTAAAAAAAGGAATGCCCTCACCTCACCAGCCACCACCCCGTACCACCCCCTCGAATAAACCTCAAGCAGCTCTTCTTGATGTTGGCACCAGAGTCCCTCTCTCACTGCTCCTCTGCAGGGATGCAGTGTCCCCAGCTAGTGAAGACAGACACCTGTGCCCCCACCCCAGCCCCAAGCTTCTGCTTGTCCCTGCACCTCCAGATGCTCACGCCCAGCCCCAGGGTGCAGCAAGCTTCCCAAAATATAAGGGGGAGGGGGAAGCGAGGCCATCCCATCCCTGAGGCCTGGCAGAGCAAGTTGGCCTAGGGACCTGGTGTTCCGGGGCCCCGTTAAGGCCACCCTCCTGCACACCTGTACCCAGACTGAGGAATGACCTCACCTGCCACCTGCCACCATCTCTGCAGACGGCTAGGGCTACGTTAGCCCAGCTTGGCCCAGCCCAAGCAGCAAACTGCACCTTGAGGTCTCCTCCTATGATGATCACAGCAGAAGCTGGCACTTGGGGGAGGCAGAGGAACCACGACACCAGCTCTGGACGTCCCCTCCTGTCTGGGCTGGACACTGACCTCAGGCACTTCGCACCCTGAAGCACACCATTGCCCACCCCTGTGCCCTGGACCCTCCACAGGGCCAAGCGGGGGACACTGTTCCAGAAAAGCAGCTGCCGCCCACCCACAGCAAGTCTCCTCTTCCAAGCCTGACAGTTCCACAGGACTGAGGCAACACTCCTCCTGGTCTCACAAGTGGTGGCCAAAGCCCAAAGCCCCAAGGGCCTCATCACCTGTGCACCATCTACTCCACTCCCCTGTCCCCTCAGAAGCTGCCCTGGGGCTGCCCAGCCTGCAGGGGCCCAGCCCTGCCCACGGCAGCGCGTCAAGGCTGCCCTCGGCCCTGAAGGAGACCCTTCCCACCCCACAGCTTCTCCCGGCACCAATCAGTGGTGCTGCGGTGTCCGAGCTCCCCATCTGCCCATAGGAACCCCGCCATCACCCACGGGAAGCAGCACTGCGATCTCCGAGCCTCACCCTCCGCAGGACACCAGGAGCGTCAGCATGCTGTCATCCACAGAGCCCCGTGATGGGCATGTGCTGGGCCACGGCTTCTCATAGCTTAGGACCAACTTCGGGCGGCTCGCCCTCTCCACGGCCGCAGAGCTCGGAGGAGTGCCCAAGACGCGCCTCTGTCCAGGATACGCTGGAGGCCCCTGTGCCCAAGCTCTGCCCAGACGTTAGCAGTCGCTGGTCCTTCGACTCTGGGTGGCCAGGACACCTGGGGGAGGGAGGGTGCTGGCCCCAAACAACCCCACAGGCCGTGTGGACTCCCCAAAGGCAAAGGGGCCCCGGGGCAGACCTGTCCTGAGATAGGAGCCTCAGCCCTGAGCCACAGCAGGAAGCCAGCAGGTCCGGTGGAACTTACTGGAGTTGAGGCCTGGGCCCGATGCTCATTCCGACACCTGCAGTCTGATTAGCTCAGCAAGTCTATCTCCCGCTCGCACGAGCCGATCGACGCAGCAGGGCGAGGCCTCGCCCGTGCCCAACGCTGACGCTTCCACCTGGTCCAGCCGGCGACGATGTATGAGACACCTAGGCCTGTGGCCGGCTGCCAGGAAAGGGAGGGAAGCTAGACTGCTGTTCACCATCTGAATACCCTGTGACTTACCAGCAAGCAGGCCACTGTCTCACACCTCCACTAGGGTCTCCTCCCAGATAATCCTTCTCAGTCATAAGGAGGAACTCTTGAGACGAGACCTTCCAGGGAGGAGCCTCTGAACCGGGCTTCTTTTTGCTGTTTCTTTTTTTTTTGAGACGGAGTTTCACTCTTGTTGCCCAGGCTGGAGTGCAATGGCGCGATCTCAGCTCAGCGCAACCTCCGCCACCCCGGTTCAAGCAATTCTCCTGCCTCAGCCTCCCAAGTAGCTGGGATTACAGGAATGCATTACCACACCCAGCTAATTTTTTTTGTATTTTAGTAGAGACGGGGTTTCTCCATGTTGGTCAGGCTGGTCTCAAACTTCTGACCTCAGGTGATTCGCCCACCTCCGCCTCCCAAAGTGCAGGGATTACAGGCATAAGCCACCACGCACGGCTTTCTCTTCTTATCATGTAAGCACTATGAAGGAATAAGCAAGGCTTTTTTTTTTTTTTTTTTTTTTTTTGAGACAGAGACTTGCACTGTCACCCAGGTTGGAGTGCAGTGGCATGATCTTGGGTCACTGCAACCCCCACCTCCCGGGTTGATGCCATTCTCCTGCCTCAGCCTCCCAAGTAGCTGGGACTACAGGTGCCTGCCAACACGCCTGGCTAATTTTTTGTATTTTTAGTAGAGACGGGGTTTCACCATGTTAGCCAGGATGGTCTCAATCTCCTGACCTCGTGATCTGCCCGCCTTGGCCTCCCAAAGTGCTGGGATTACAGGCGTGACCCACCGCGCCTGGCCGAAGCGCTTCTTTTTTTTTTACTTTTTATTTTTGAGACGGAGTCTTGCTCTGTCGCCCAGGCTGGAGTGCAGTGGCATGATCTCGGCTCACTGCAAGCTCCACCTCCCAGGTTCACGCCATTCTCCTGCCTCCCGAGTAGCTGGGACTACAGGCGCCCGCCACCACACCCGGCTAATTTTTTGTATTTTTAGTGGAGATGGGGTTTCACCGTGTTAGCCAGGATGGTCTCGATCTCCTGACCTCGTGATCCGCCCGCCTTGACCTTCCAAAGTGCTGAGATTACAAGCATGAGCCACCGCGCCCGGCACGAGGCACTTCTTTTAACTCCAGATGTGTGCACCTGAAAGTTAGCCACAGTTACGTGATGGAGCAATTCCAGACTGCAGGGAAACGTGAGCGCCGGCCGTGGGGATGCGCAGGGAGGACGGCAGGCCACCAATGCCTCGCCCACACTGTGTGGAGTCCACGGGACGGAGACGGATACTGAGGGGCGCCATGAGTTGTGGTCTGGTGACTGAAGTCACAGAGTAACGGGGCTGCCCCGAGCTGGGAGCCGAGGTGCGGACTCCTTTCTCACGGGCCTCCTATGGTGAGATCATAGCAGAAGCCGGCCTGGGCTTACAGCTGGTCTCCGGCCAGAGAAGGCATTTCTGTCCTACCAAAGACTGCAACAATTCTGGACAGCGAGGGGCCTGGAAGGACAGGATTCAGCCCAAAGTACCACAGGCCACACGTTTCCTCCATGTCATCCCCTAGCCTGGCCGTTTAAGACCCAATGCAGACAGCAACCTGCAGAGCCAGCCGGTAACCCACCAGAAGCCCAGAGGACACTTGGGCTTGCACCTGAGCTACCACCCAGCCCCTCCAAGGAGACTTCTACAGCCACAGGCACCTCAAACTGCAAATCCAGCTGAAGGCTTTTCCAATAGCTTGCAATTCATTATGACATTTAAGAATTCTAGCATGGGCTGGGTGCAGTGGCTCACGCCTGTAATCCCAGTACTTTGGGAGGCCGAGACGGGTGGGTTACTTGAGGTCAGGAGTTCGAGATCAGCCTGGCCGACATGGTGAAACCCCATCTCTACTAAAAATACAAAAATTAGCCGAGTGTGGTGGCACGTGCCTGTAATCTCAGCTACTTGGGAGGCTGAGGCAGGAGAATCACTTGAACCCGGGAGGCGGAGGTTACAGTGAGCTGAGATTGCACTCCACCCTGGGTGACAAGAGCAAAACTCCATCTCAAAAAAAAAAAAAAAAAAAGAGAATTCTAGCATGGTGGGCTTTGGGGAGGGGCAGAGGGAAAAAGGAATAGGGCTCATGTGGCTGGCTCTTAGGGAGGCAGGGGTGAGAAACACTAACATCTTACAGCTCTTTATAAAGCAAAATGAGATGAAATCCCTCCCCCGCTCCCCCAATTCTCACTCCACAAACCTGTGCCTTTCGGCTCTCCCTTCCCCTGGTGGGCCTGGCTCCTTGCCTGGCACCACGAACGCAGGCAGGAGGCCCATGCACCATGCACCACGAATGCAGGCAGGAGGCCCCAAACACCCAGACACGGTGTCAGTTCTACAACTTTCCAAGTTGGCAGAGGGAGAAGCCACTGCCTCCTCCCATTTGGAGGCCTCAGGGGAGGTGTTGTCTAGACCGCACAATCCACTATCCATTCACAAGCCAGTCAGCAACTACCACTTACCAGAGTCCCTGCCACCACCTCCCACTCTGTGGGGACAACAGCATCCACTTCTTCCACAACAACGAAACAACAAAGATAAAGCATGGCACCTGTCATCATGCTTGCCACCTTTCAGCACCTCTCGGCCCAGCATTCTAAAAGCCGGGAACTAATCTTTAAAGGAGCCCAGGACTCGAATACATGCAAGAAAATGGCATAAAATATGAAGGAATTAGCTACTCCAGGTCGAAAACACACTTCCCTAAAATAACAGCAGCATTTGGAGCTGCAGGTGGGAGCGCACACAGCCTACCTCTAACTGGCCTGTCAGAACAGACACGTTTTCCCGTTCTCATTTTGTGTTTCCTTAAACCAACTACTAACTTCTGGCAGAGGTGGTGACTGCCTGGGAAAGATGCCATCCTCATCTGGCCCCCTTATCTATCAAGATGCAAACTAATAAAACCAGCGGGCGGGACACCCATTTAACCTGAAACCTCCTCTTTCGCTAAAAATGGACTGAATGTGTCTCCCGGTTAATAATAAACTTTGCTGGGCGATGGAATAAAACACCAGCCTCCTCAACCGTGGCTGCTCTCACAAGCAGATGTGGTGTTTGTTCCCTGTCCCGAGAAGGCTCCAAAGTATTTGGATTAAGGACCTGGATACGCAAGTCCTACTCTTAAGAATTAACATTTCCTCCCTACCCTCAAATGTAAAACTGGAAAGATTAAGAACTCTATATTTTGCATTCTCTTAAAAATTCTCTGTTAAAAAAATCTCTTCACAGGCTGGCTGTGGTGGCTCATGCCTGTAATCCTAGCACTTTGGGAGGCCGAGGTGGGCGGATTGCCTGAGCTCAGGATTTTCTGGGCTGAGGCTAATCTTGTGTAACTTTATCACATACTTGTCAACTTCTGCAGATGTACACAATGTGCATTTCACTGCTTGTAAATTTTACCTCAAAAGGAAAACAAACTAAACAGGTATTAAACTCTTATCACATAAAAAATAAGAGGCATTGGAGGATGAATGGAGGGAGACGGTGAGGAGCCAAGTTCGGAAAGGAGGAAGCAGTGCCCAGGTGCTGCACGCACCACTGCGTCTGCACATTCGTGTGCTGAGGGGTGGGTGATGGTGCGATGTAATTTATAGTCTTAAGGAAATTAACACCTCCCTCTTCCAAAGCAAGAGAACGAGAATCCCACAACTTGAGAAACACAGGGGGCTTTCTATGGTGACTCCCCGAATGGCTTTGCAGCTTAAAAAGCTCCAACACATAAACTCATCAAGCAGGGTGAAGAATGAGGTGACACCAGGCTTGCTAAATAGTATTATTTATTAAGGCTTGTATTCTCCTAGAGGAAAAACTCAATGTTGTCCAGGACTCCATTCAGGCAGTAACAGTTCAGAGGAAGTGACACACTCTAAATACAAGTCTAATGATACAGCTGAAACGTTAACTCAGAGGGTCTTTTGGAGCAAGTAGTTTTCAGAAAGTGTCTGCTCTCTAGGACAGTAAGGATCCTCTACAAGGGCACGTGCAGATCCAGGCGCTGGAGCGTCAGGCATGGGCACCATTTTCATGCTTCAACTCAAACTCCAGGTGGTAGTGAGCTCAACGGTCCCTCATTCCACAAAACATGATAGCAAATTCATTTTCTAAAAAAAGTTTTGTTTTGTTTTTACCCATTCAACAGGAAAAAAAAATAGACGCACACGGTGAAATTTACAACCAGCAGCATCATCCATCACACTGTCTGTACTACCAGATCCTACACTTAAAGCTCAGCATTATTGGTATAAAAACTTACAACGGCATTAGGATTCTTAAGAAAAGGGGTAAAATTTAAAAAGATGTGCAAACAACGAAGAATGCCCGAACCTGAACCAGACCTAAAGCACCTTCCAATTCCTCCACACATCATGCCCCAACACTATCCAGCCCAATCGGACACCAGGACAGTGAGGGATGGGCGGCCGTCCAGTGGGCAACAGATCTGGAAGGAAAGATTTTCCAAAAAAAAAAAAAAAAGTGTCTGCCAAATTTGAAAAATTAAAAGTTATCTGTCTAGTAGAAAAATCAAATGGGTAAATTAGCACTTTAGACCGATAACAGATAATAAAATGACAAATCAGAATGAACAAAAAATCATTAACCTTTTGATTTCAGTATTTTCCAGAGATTTTATCAGAATACTGTAAATGACAAAATGACTCATGGTTTCTTATGTTTGCTATAAAGCAATAAAGGGATGAGAAATATGAAGTCTCAGAGAACAATATCAAATGACTGAATTTAAGAACATAATTTCTGCCAAAATAGATGCTTTGTTTTTAAGGATACTTATATTTCACATTAGATCAGTCTGATTGATAAGCTGACAAAAAAAAATACTCCTTTATTAGTGACTTCTACAAGATTATAATACATAGAAAAAGTACAAATAAATGCAGATCCATCTGGGCAAAAATCAACGACAAGAAAGGCAAAGAT
Source organism: Hylobates moloch (assembly GCF_009828535.3). Classification (NCBI taxonomy): domain Eukaryota; kingdom Metazoa; phylum Chordata; class Mammalia; order Primates; family Hylobatidae; genus Hylobates; species Hylobates moloch. The sequence continues at coordinate 1,050,430 of NW_026652296.1, read as the reverse complement.
GCAACACTCAAACCCCCGCACGGACGACACACTGGAGCTGACCAAGCACACGTGTTTTAAACTGTTTTCAAAGTCAAACGTTAGAACATTTAAGAAACTGGTTCGCCCTTATTGTTTGTTTCGATTCTGCCGTTCCTGTAAAAAGAAAAGACAAGAGTTGAACGCAGAGTAACCGCACCAATGAATCCCTCCCAAAAGTGAGATCCACGGCTGCCCCTTAGCAGCACCTGCAAATCTGGAGGCGGGACCCTGAATGGTACCCAAGCCACATCAGCAAACAACTCTGAACTGCACTGGGGCCTGCTCTATGGGGGACTGGCCACACTGGGCATGGCATTCTCCCCAGCCCCTCTACCAGGAGAAAAGCGTCAACCACAATGGTCACATGGGCCACCTGTCTGCTGGGAAGCCTCACTTCCCACAGCTGTCTTCCCCTCATGTGCCACTATCATTCCACATGGAAAGACACTTAGCAATGTGAAATTCTCTGCACTCAGAGGGAGGAGCTGGCATGCACCAGGCTCTCAAGGAGGCCAGGGAGACGGAAGCTGTTCTTCTGTATTTTATCTCATTTAAACTTCTCAGTGGCTCAAAGGACACCAAAATCCTTCCAACTGGCTAACAAGGTGCTGTGTCATGTGGTTCATGGAGGGCGGGAGGACCCTTCCCACTCCCCAGCGCACTCCCACGCCAAGGGGAAGAGCATGCCCCTCCCCACTCCCCCATGGCGAGACTGGCTCAAAGCAAAGCTCCTCTGACCAGGTTTGCTGCCCACTCCCATAAGAGAATCATCTTTAGAGTGTGCGTGACACACAAGCTTGAGACTTACGCCCGAATCTCTTCCCACACTGGCCTCCCTGAGTAGCAGGGTCTAGAAGCCCCTTCAGTCTCCTTACAAGGCAGCATCCAAAGACGAAAATGTGTGATCTAAGGGGCACACGCTGCGCCGCTCAGCTCGAGAGACGTCCCAGGCCGAGTGTGGTGGCGCACCCTGTAATCCCAGCTATTCGGGAGGCTGAGGCGAGAGGATCGCTTGAGCCCATGAGTTTTCGACTGCAGTGAACTATTATCTGCCCTGCACTCCAGCCTGGGCAACAGAGAGAGACCCTATCTCAAAATAAAAACAAAACAAAAAGATGCATCCCAGGCACATCCACCCTCATCTGGCCCCCTTATCTATCAAGATGCAAACTAATAAAGAAAACCAGCGGGTGGGACACCCAAACATTTAACCTGAAACCTCCTCTTTTGCTAAAAATGGACTGAATGTGTCTTCAGGTTAATAATAAACTTTGCTGGGCAATGGAATAAACACCAGCCTCCTCAACTGTGGCTGCTCTCATAAGCAGCTGTGGTGCTCCCTGTCCCGAGAAGGCTCCAGAGTATTTTATTTGGATTAAGGACCTGGATAGGCAGGTCTTACTCAAGAATTAACATTTCCTCCCTACCCTCAAATGTAAAACTGGAAAAATTAAGAACTCTGTGTTTTGCATTCTCTTAAAAATTCTCTGTTAAAAAAATATCTCTTCACAGGCTGGGTGTGGTGGCTCATGCCTGTAATCCTAGCACTCTGGGAGGCCAAGGCAGGCGGATCGCCTGAGCTCAGGAATTTGAGACCAGCTTGGTCCACATGGTAAAACCCCACCTCTACTAAAAATACAAAAAAAATTAGCAGGGTGTGGTGACGGGCGCCCGTAATCCCAGCCACTCTGAAGGCTGAGGCACAAGAATGACTTGAACCCGGGAGGCAGAGGCTGCACTGAGCTGAGATTGTGCCACTTCACTCCAGCCTAGGGGACAGGGCGAAACTCTCAATCAATCAATCAATCTCTTAACAAAAGAGGTATTGCTGTTCCTAAAAAGCAAATACCAATCTCTTGAGTTCAAATGGCTGATGTTAAAGCCACTCATAGGGAAACTCCCCAGATCCCCGTCTCCCTTCAGCCCTTATAAACAGCTACAAAGTTTAGCTTTAATGTTAGTTTAAATGTGCTCTTTAAAAAATACTATTCCTCATAAAATTTCTCAAAAAAAAAAAAAAAAATGACAAAGAAGTACAGCTCGTTCTTTCGAGGAATGCTCACCAAGCATCCAGGAAATGCTTATGGGCTAAGATTCTCTCTGCTCTTTACTTAGTTTCCAAAGTCAAAGAGCCACTCTGCTGAGCCGGCCTGGAGGTCGACGTGGGGTCGGGTCAGGGGCACCTGCCGCCAAGGCAAGGACAGTCAGTCTGAGGAACGAAGCAATGCTCACAGTGTGGGACACTCACCACTTTCACTGTTTTAAGCTAAGAAGTGGCCGTTTCTAGGTTTTTTTTTAAACCAAAAAATGTATCAACCCAGGACTTGGTCTGACTCTGCTGCCATAAAAACTACTGCCGTCCTATGAAATCAGTATGTTTCTAAATTTATAGCTGGACAGCAATCTTGCAAAATGCTAACTCTATTTCACTTTCTCAACACTCAACTTGTTTATGACCTTTACAGCAATGGGGCCAAACTCTAAATGATAAAGAAAAGGTGGGTCTGTTCTTCGAAGTCCTGAGAGAACCTTGAGAAAACTGCCCAGGGGGCTCCACCAGCACAACCCTACAACTCTCTCTTCAGTACACTACTTTGTTCCTAAAACTGCACTGACTAGGCCGGGCACAGTGGCTCACGCCTGTAATCCCAGCACTTTGGGAGGCCGAAGCGGATGGATCACGAGGTCAGGAGATCGAGGCCATCCTGGCTAACACGGTGAAACCCCATCTCTACTAAAAGTACAAAAAATTCACTGGGCGTGGTGGCGGGTGCCTGTAGTCCCAGCTACCTGGGAGGCTGAGGCAGGAGAATGGTGTGAACCCAGGAGGAGGAGCTTACAGTGAGCCGAGATCACACCACTGCACTCCAGACTGGGCAACAGTGCAAGATTCTGTCTTAAAAAAAAAAAAAACTGCACTGACTCTTCACGGGAAACCCAGAGGGAGAAAGCATTAGACACCCAGAGTCTCAGCCTCAAGACACCTAAGACTCCAATCCTGGATGAGCCACTAGCCCAGCCCATTAAGCACAGGGCCTAGAGCACCTTGGCAGGCAGGGACAGCCAGCAGCCAAGTCCAGTCTGGGGACCTCCTCAAGGACCACCTCCATTTCTCTACACTGCCCAATAAGCTTAAAAGATATTTGACACCAGGTACAGTGGCTCATGCCTATAATCCCAGCACTTTGTGAAGCCAAGGTGGGAAGACTGAGCCCAGGAGTTCAAGACCAGCCTGAGCAACATAGCAAGACACTGACTCTACAAAAAAATACAAAAATTAGCCAGGCGTGGTGGTGCACGCCTGTAGCTACTCAGGAGGCTGAGGCAGGAAGACCGCTTGAGCCCAGGAGGTCAAGGCTACAACAAGCTGTGATTAAGTCACTGCACTCCAGCCTGGTAGACGGAGAAAGAACTGTCTCAAAAAAAAAAAAAAAAAAAAAAGCTATTTGAGGCGGGGCATGGTGGCTCACACCTGTAATCCCAGCTCCAGGAGGCCGAGGTGGGTGGATCACTTGAGGTCAGGAGATCGAGACCAGCCTGGTCAACATGGCAAAACCCTATCTCTACTAAAAGTACAAAATTTAGCTGGGTGTGGTCGTGGGCGCCTATAATCCCAACTACTTGGGAGGCTGAGGCAGAATGGCCTGAACCTCGGAGGTTGAGGTTGCAGTGAGCCAAAATTGCACTACTGCACTCCAGCCTGGCTGACGGTGAGACTGGCTCAAAAAAAAAAAAAAAAGCTATTTGAAATTCCACTAAACATTAACAAATCAGGTTCTCATTTGTCACTTTTTTTTTTTGAGACAGAGTCTGGCTCTGCCGCCCAGGCTGGATGGAGTGCAGTGGCGTGATCTCGGCTCACTGCAAGCTCCGCCTCCCGGGTTCACGCCATTCTCCTGCCTCAGCCTCCAGAGTAGCTGGGACTACAGGCGCCCACCACCACACCTGGCTAATTTTTTGTATTTTTAGTAGAGACGGGGTTTCACCGTGTTAGCCAGGATGGTCTCCATCTCCTGACCTCGTGATCCGCCTGCCTCGGCCTCCCAAAGTGCTGAGATTGCAGGCGTGAGCCACCGCGCCCGGCCTTGTCACTTTCAATAAAATGAATTAATGTTAACACGACCCACATGGGCCCAAAGTTTTCCAGCTTGGCTAACAGTTTAGGGGAGGGTTACCAAGTTCCTTCCAATGATGCTCCACCGACGGTTCTGTCGGACTCGCCCTGGAGCACCCGGTGGTTTGAGGAACACTTGGATCTTGCCTGCAGGCAGATGCCCACAGACCCTGCAAGCCACTTACCAAGATGCTTACCATAACCCGACACAAAAAAGCAGTTATCTGAGGATCAAGTTTTTATAATGCAAGTTGTAGGACACTAGAATTTTAAAAACACCAACCAGGTCAGGAGTCCACACACTTTATGAAAACCCAAGTATTACAGTATTTAAGAAGAAAAACTGTGTGCACACACACACACACACACACACACACACACAGCCAGCTTCCAGTTTAGCCAGCTAAGGACCTAAAGCTTCATTAGCAATTATCCCTGCAAATTTAGCAATTCAGTATTCATTTTATACCTAAAAGAGCTATGTCTGTAATCCCAGCTACTTGGAAGGCTAAGGCAGGACAATCACTCGAACCCAGGAGGTGGAGGTTGCAGTGAGCCGAGATTGCACCACTGCACTCTAGCCTTGGCAACAGAGCAAAACTCCATCAAAAAAAAAAAAAAAAAAAAAAGAGCTAAAACACGGAATTTCAGTAACTAATTCAGAGTTCAGTAACTGGAAATAAATGACATCCTATTCTCTTCTCACAAGAGAGGGACTGATACTTTTCCAAAGTTCTACAAGCCCCAAGTTGTTCAGGACTCGCATAATCTAAGACTGCAGACAGTGTAGGCGGCTCTACTCTATACATCCCTATATATGCCATGTACATGCCTTTCTGCCCAAAATACATTAGGACACTTGGTGCTCACAGGTGAATAATTCCTTTAATATAGAGAACTGAAAAAAAAAAAAAAAAACACTGAAAACCCACCTATTATCAACTGACATTTCAGGAAGGGATATTTTTTAAAAAGCAGGAGAGAATCTCAGAATGAACTCTCTCGAATAAAGGAAGCATTATGAAGTATGTCACCATCATCATTTTCCCATTGCTGGCTCCAGTTTATGGGCATCTGAGCGCTTCTGAAGAGCAAACACAGTCCCGTCGGACATCACATGACAGCACAGACTCAGGAGTTTGGCTACAAGTATCCCAGGAAATCAGGACTGTCTCAAAAAGGCCCAGTCAATGGATTTTTGATATAGGCTCCATATTTGTTATTATAAAATGTCTGGATTCCAAACCTACCCCACCACCACCATTTTCTTTACGACCTAGATGGAGTGAGTGTTTCCAAACACTGCAGGATACTGGGTTTTTTAAAGAAAAATAAAGCAATGACCTCCAGATCAAAGACCAGAGATTCCCAACTACTGAGGGGCAGTGCCCTGGGAAGCAAGGGCCCTTGGCCAGGTGGGGTCTCGATGCCCTACGTGCCCACCGCAGGGCTGTGTGAATATCACCTAAGTGTTCCTCATGGACAGAGGCTGGGAAGCACTGTTCCAGAAAGTATCACAATTCAAAAAGGAGAGGAGAAAGTTACCCTCAAATTCTTTGGAACAGAATGTGTACACTGCGGTCCCAATTATTCAATTATAATTGGAAAGTGATCAAAGTCGTTTGGTGACATCTACTCAAATACCATCACTGGTTACTAGCAGTACCCTCCGCAGGGAAAGCCCACGAGGCTGCCAGGACCCAGGCCCGCCCACCTGCAGCCAACTGGGAGCTGCCTGTCACGAGACTCAGCTCGGCGGACCTGCCGCATCTGCTCACCACCAGGCCACCTGGTCTAAGTACAGCACTAAGGACACACCTGCATGGCAGCTGCCTGCAACACCCAGCCTCACCTTGCGCACCACCTCCTCCTCCTCCTGGCGCTTCTCGTAGTGAGCAAAGTCGTCGAAGATGGAGGTTGTGTGCTTGTAGGAACTGATAATTTTCAGCACTTGTTTTGCTTTTTCTAAGGGCACCTCCTGGGTGTCCCGGGAGTTTGTGACCGGTTTGTTGTCGTTATTCTCCAGTCTGATGTGCCGGAGCTGGTTATTGGGCACATCCTTAACAAAAATCCACTTGACATCAAACTTCCCCTTCCACTTGTCCTGAGACCAGACCCCAGCACTGGTGCCATAGTCCACGGGGGACTTCATCTCGGCCACCCCACAAAAATGCCCACTCCCATTGACGCTGAAGAGCAGGTAGACGGGCCCCTTGCTGCTCATGCAGCGGAAGGCGCTGTCCAGGCGTTTGTTGCCGTGCTCTGTGCTACACCAGATGGAGTACTTAATGGAGCGGTGGATGTCATCCTCAGAATAGCTCTTGATGATGAAAACACGCCCGCTTTTCAGATTCCAGTCAAACTCCTTAGGGTTGTAGCTGTGAGCAGCCTTCAGTTTTTCAAGGACAGGGTGGGATTCGATGCTGGGGGCAGAATTAGGCTGGACATTTCCAAGAGAGTTGCTATCACTGCCAGCCCCTCCACTCTGCCCAAACGCTGCGTTTCTGTTGCGTGGGGCAACCCAGCGGGTCTGGGATGGCTGCTGAGGGCTCTGATACGGCGGTTGAGCCAAAGGTGGGGGCTGTGCTGGGAGAGGCTGAGCCACCTGCTGGGGCTGTGGAGCAGCCTGTGGAGAGGGTGCCTGTTGGGGGACTGGGGCCTTCGGCACAGGCCCCTTGTTATCCCAGGTGCCAATGTCCATATTATGCTTTATGGGTGGAGGGGGCAGCGCACCCCCCATGACAGGCCCGCTCTTTGTTTTCATTTTAGGCTGTGGTTTTGCAGGCTTGCTGGCAATGGCAGCCCACGAAGTCGGCTTTGAAACTGGCATGTTCACATTTGTCCCACCGTTGCCAGAAAGGACACCAGTCAGTGCCACGCTGCTGACGACGGAGCCCACCGTCTTGACAGCAGAGGAGCTGACGTCCCCAATCTTCAGGCCAACCATGCCCTGCTCCAGGCTGTTCATCCCGGGGGCCTTGCTGAGGGTGTCACTGTGAAAGCCTGGCTGCCCATCAACCACGGTGCCACCCAGGGAGCTCGGTGGGTAGGTGTAGCTGCTCCCATACGCGGAGCTCTGGGTCTGCTGACCTTGGGACCCACTTGTCCCCCATGCTGAGAACGCAGGGTTTTCAGGGAAAAAATTAAACCTGTGCTGATAGATGTTGTTCCCCAGGCCCCCAGGCTGCCCAAAAACAGCATCGTGCATAAAATGATGGTCTCCGTTACTGAGCTGTCCATAGGTGGTGAGGTATGGAATCGGAGGGTCCCCTGCAGTGGACCACGGAGCCTCATTGAGGGAGTAAGGAAATCCAATGGACGGCGGGTAATAGCTGGACAGGTAGGGGTCGCTCATTGAGGGGTAACTGTTACTCTGCAAAAGCAAACGTGACAAGTTACACCACTTCCACAACACGAGGAGATGCTAAGAATGCCAACGCCTATCGCCTAAGCACAGGTGGAGCAAAAACAAAACCTGCACAGCACGGGGCTACTCCTTCCAGAAGGAAAGCTGTGGTCGCCAATGTGAGAACCAAATCAAAGACAGAGAAATTAATAATGAACACAAACCAGGGTGTCGTCTCAAAATACGAGGCATCATTTGCAAGGCTCTGAATTCAGGCTAAATGACTAAGCTAAGCCTCTCTAGAACTGGCAAGGTAGCAGCCCCTCCCTCTACTCTTACCTACAAAGGAATCCAGAGTTAGGAATAAACCCCTGCCTGCTGACGACAACACTTATGACAGACACGGACGGCATCATGGGAACTGAAACAGCTTTGTAAGGCAGAGATACTTCCATTGGCAAACCAGGATGTGCAGGGCCGTGAGGCAGTTTGCTCCAGAGAACAGACCCCAAGCTCGCTGATTACTCAGCAGGCCCTGGGCGCCCACCTCGGGGCCTTGACATTCCTCCTGGGACACTCTCCCATACCTGGACCAAAGCTCTCCCAGAATCCTTTGAGGGTGCTTCAGAGGCTCCTTCCACACACCCTTCCTAGCAGACGGCCCCTGCCTCTAAGTCCAAGGGGGTTCACATTCCCATGATTTCCTGGGCACAGCGTTGGGCTCTTGCAGTAGGCCCCTGCACAGAGTGCCCTGGCTGGCTCCAGCTCCTCAGCCAAGAGAAAGCATCCGAAGTGTGGACTCTGCGCTCCGGGTGCAGAGCAGCCCTCGCTTTGGATGCCAACTCACCTGGGCTTCCTTATGAAAACATGTCTGTGTGGTGACTGGAACCTCAGAGAGTGGTTTTAAAGTGACGGAACCATGAGGCAAAAAGTTCTGCTATAGAAGGTGAGTGCCTGAGCGCCCCATCATAGGGGTCTCTGAAGAGCTGCCCAGGGCACAAATTTAGACTTAGGGTCAGCAGTTCTGGGACAGCATCTCCTTGGAGAGGCTCAACCAAGGTCTGGTCATGATTGGGACCCTCCAACACTGCCTTAAAATGGCTTTCGTGTGAGGTGTGTCTGTATGTGTGCACACACACACATGCACACAGGCGGGTGAGAAGGGGTCCAGTGTGAGGTAAGAAGGCTCCCGCCTAGATGCATCGTCTAAGAGTGCCAAAATGCTATTACAGAAAACAGAGCAGGAAGTAAAACACGGAGCTCTCCAGTCTGTGACACCCGTTTTTGGATTTTTAGTTTTCCTGCTCCCCTCCCCCGAGTCCCCCAAGTAACCAGAAGGTTCTACATAAAGAGAATATGCTCCAGACCTCATGTCACAACCTCATCCCTGCCACATTGACCTTTCATGATGGCATCAAAGGCCACACTATGAAGGATAACAGCACCCAGTCGGGGACACCAGGTGGGAAGGTAGCTGAGGCAATGAGGGAGACTGTGGGATCCCAGACAATGAAACAGGCCTGCTTCACTGGAGGGGTGACCACAAGCAGCTCTCCCTGGGGGCAGTGCCCCAACACCAGCCAACACTGGTGGACTAATGAACCGGTGACCCGGCCACCACTTCCTGCCTCCTGCTCCCATCCTAGAATACCCAGGGCTTCAGAAATCCAATTTATTTTCTAATTTTCTTCCTGTTGACTTCCCCACTTGTGAGCAGACAATTCCAGAACCCCCCCCGCCTTTCTTTTTTGAGACAAAGTCTCACTCTGTCGCTCAGGCTGGAGTGCAGTGGCGCGATCTCAGCTCACTGCAACCTCCGCCTCCCAGGTTCAAGCGATTCTCATGCCTCAGCCTCCCAAGTAGCTGGGATTACAGAAACACACCACCACACCCGGTTAATTTTTGTATTTTTAGGAGAGACAGGATTTCATCATCTTGGCCAGGCAGGTCTCGAACTCCCAACCTCAGGTGATCCACCCGCCGCCGCCTCCCAAAGTGCTGGAATTACAGGCATGAGCCACAGGGCCTGGCCCTAGAATCATCTTTTAAAATGCACTAACTGCTGTTTCCTTGTAATACAAATTTGAGATTCTGGGGGTATAAGAAGACAAGTGGGATGCTATCAGTGTTCTACAAACATGAGATTAATCTGAGCTTATTCTCCCTCAAAACAATTTCCATGATGCTGGCTCCTTTGCTGCAGCCTTTCCCTCGGGAGCTGCCCTGGCCAACAGGCCCAGACAGGACAGTGAGCAAATCAGGGGAGCGGTCTGTGCACAGGACTTGCTCCTTGAGTCGCTGGCCGCAGGTGCCTTCAAGGACAGCAGGCAAGGGGACAGTCCCCCCCACAGGGAAGCCAGCCCTCCTCCTCCCATTAGCTGGACACATGCTCCTCAGCAGCGCTGCAATCACAACACATCTTCCTTCCCATGCAAAAAGAGCAGATGGGAAAAAAAAGACCCCTACAGCTGTGTGGTGTTCTAATCCACTCGGCCACAACACCAACCAGAGGAGCCAGGCACAGAAACAGATGCCCAGGGACACTTCTGACTTATACTTAAAGCCTTAACTAAGACAGGACATCGCTTCCCACATGAAAAAATGCACATTACATTAAGCATGTAACATCCCTGAAAATCCGTTTTAAGTACTAACTAAATGGACACACCTAGCACACAGGCCTCAGAGAGAGCCCACAAATGACCCATCCAGCTTCCCTCTACCCAAGGTGCAGGGCCTGCAGTTCCAGCCAGTACTCTGCAAATCCTTCGGCTCCAGATCACCACCATTCACACCCTAAGCCACAGAAGACGGTGATGCTCATCAGCTCTGCCGGCAGCCCTAAACCCTCCTGACACTTTCTGTCCTCACCGGGTTCCACAGCCACACAGGCAGGCTGGATATAGTGACCTGCGGTCCTGTGGGCCGGATTTCCATTTTTACCTCAATCTTACTGACAGCCCATTTCCTATTAACATCTGCCATCTTTCCTCCAAAACTCTGAAGGTAAAGAAGCAGGTTAATTTGTAAAGCTACGTGAAGTCAGTCATTCTGTACATAAGAAAACCTGGAGATGCTCTCCTCCACCTTCTTTATGAGCTACATGTCAGGCTGCTGCCCCACACTCCTTCCCTGGTGAGGGAAGCTGTCCCAGTCACAGTCCTGGTCACAGTGCGTGGGCAACAACTGGAAACGCACAGTTCGGGCTGCCTGGAAAACACATGCAGCCTCCTTTCAGGGCCTTTGATCTCCCTTTGTCTCACGCACAGCCAGGCATAGGTTCAGCGCTCACTCGCTGCCAAGTGCTGGAGGTGAGCTGTGCTGCTCCCTCAACATTCCTCAGCGCCACGGCTCCATGGGCACTGAGTTATGAGTGTGAAAGTTTACTTCTCAGGGATATAGTTGCATTAACTCTGGGCACGGTGGCTCATGCCTGTAATCCCAGCACTTTGGGAGGCTGAGGTGGACGGATCACGAGGTCAGGAGATCAAGATCATCCTGGCTAACACGGTGAAACCCCTTCTCTACTAAAAATACAAAAAATTAGCCAGGCGTGGTGGCGGGCACCTGTAGTCCCAGCTACTCAGGAGGCTGAGGCAGGAGAATGGCATGAACCCGGGAGGCGGAGCTTGCAGCGAGTCGAGATGGTGCCACTGCACTCCAGCCTGGGCGACAGACCGATACTCCGTCCCCCCACCAAAAAAAATTCAAAGCTTGTTCTTAACACATTACTACCTCTGAGCAAGCATATTTTGGTCCTCGTAAATGAGTGGCAATAAACAGATCTTTTAAGGACAATACAAGCAAAACCATGATCCTGCTACTCTGCAGCCGCCTCCACAGAAGACTGCTGAACACTTCCACATGCTAGGCACCTCACTGCAGCCCCTGCGGAGAACTGAAGACCTCATCGAAGAAAGGCTAATACATTTTTGGCCAGGCAGTGGCTCTGACCTGTAATCCCAGCACTTTGGGAGGCCAAGGCAGGTGGATCATCTGACGTCAGGAGTTTGAGAGTAGTCTGGCCAACACAGTGAAACCCCGTCTCTACTAAAAATACAAAAAATTAGCCGGGCGTGGTGGCGCGTGCCTGTAATCGCAGCCACTTGGGAGGCCAAGAGAGGAGAATCGCTTGAACCCGAGAGGCAGAGGTTGCAGTGAGCCGAGGTTGTACCACACTGCACTCCAGTCTGGGCAACAAGAGCGAAACTCCCGTCTCAAAAAAAAAAAGAGAGAAAAGAAAAAAGAAAAAGAAAGAGTAACACGTTTCAAATGCAAAATCAGAGTCCCCTGACAAAGGAAAATACAACTTTAGATTCTTAAGCCTCCTCCTGTGACTAACTTAAAAATGATAAAAGAAACTTTAAATAATCAGGGAACATATTATCTCCAGGTTATTTGAAAATCCAAACAGTAAAACACAAAAAAGCCCTAACTCTACATTAGAACTAGGCCGGGCGCAGTGGCTCGTGCCTGTAATCCCAGCACTTTGGGAGGCCGAGGCAGGTGGATCACAAGGTCAGGAGTTCAGGACCAGTCGGATCAATATGGTTAAACCCCGTCTCTACTAAATCGGGCATGGTGGCAGGCACCTGTAGTCCCAGCTACTCCGGAGCCTGAGGCAGGAGAATCGCTTGAACCTGGGAGGTGAAGGTTGCCATGAGCCAAGATCACGCCACTGCACTCCAGCCTGGGCGACAGAGTGAGACTCCGTCTCAAAAAAAAAAACAAAAACAAACAAACAAAAAAGAACTAAGAGCAGTTTTACATATTTACTCAAATTTAACCACATTAAAAAAAAAAGAAACTTCCATCCAAAAGACGAGAACCATTTAAGTTGAAGTTAAATGGTTAAGTTTACTTCCTATATCCATTTTTCTGAGATGGAGTTGGAAATGACCAAGAGGAGAGACTAGAAGGAGAAGCGGAAAGGGTCCCTTCAGAAGCCCAAGAGGAACAGAGAGAAGCATTTGCTTAATAAAAAACCAACAAACAAAATAATTAATTACATAAAATGGAAAAGTATCAAGGGTACTGCTGAAAAGTGAGGGACTGACATGGCTCCTGGGAACCAGCTCTGACCCAGGACTGGGAACAGGCCTACCAGGATGACCTGTGGTTCTTCAGGAGAAGACTTAGGGAGCACAGAGAAAATGTTAGAGGAAAATAACCGAAAAACCCTAATTTACTTACTTGGCTGCTCACTTTTCAGATCTGTTTTCAGGACTGGTCCTTCTGAGGCTGCAATTTCAGCCCCTCAGCTGGTGGCATCAATATGCAGAGACAGCAGTTTCTGACAGAATTTCTGCATTTGTTTCAGCAACTTGCCAGTAAGAAGCATGTTAAGATCCCACTATGTCCTTCCAGCTGCGTTTCTGGGAAGCCGTTGTAATGGCAAATGCCTACTTAGCAGGCACTGCCACTGGGTATTTTAAGGAAGCCCATATTTTTAGATGCAGCCACAAGAAAGTGACACTCCCCTGCTGGCCCTCAGGTCACCCTGAGCCCACCAGAGCTGCCCAAGCACAGCAGGAAGCCCTGTGCCAAGCATCTCCAGGTTGTTCTCAAAGAACTCCTAAATGCTCTGATGAGGCATTGTGTTCAGTGAAAAAAACCACCCAAAACCTGATGAGCAATTTCGTCACTGTGTGATCAGTGTACTTACACAGAGACATGTGAGCATGGAGGCAGTATCCTTACCACACACTGAGGCTGTAATCTGTACAGCGTGTAACTGTACTGAATAATGGAAGTAACTGTACCATCAATGATAAGTATCTATGTGTCTAAACATATCTAAACACAGAAACGGTACAGTAAAAATACGGTGTAAGCAATCAAGAATGGGACACCTGTACAGAGCACTTACGGCGAATGGAGCAGGTAGGCCTGAAGTTGCACTGGGTGATCAGTGAGTGAATGTGAAGGCCTGGGCCCTCACTGGACACCACTGTCACCTTTAGAAACACCGTCCACTTAAGACTACATTCAATTTTTAAATTTTCCTTTCTTCAATAATAAACTCTAGCCTACTATAGCTTTTTTACTTTACAAACTACTTTTTTAAAAGCTTTAAAGTTTTTGACTCTTTTGTAAACACAAATATGTCATATAGCTGTACAAAAATATTTTTGTGTTATATCCTTATTCCATAAGCTTTTTTCTATTAAATTTTTTTTAACTTTTTGAACTTTTTTGTTATAAATGAAGACACGGCCAGGCACAGTGGCTCATGCCTGTAATCCCAGCACGTTGGGAGGCCGAGGCAGGAGGACTGCTTCAGCCCAGGATTTCGAGACCAGCCCAGGCAACACAGTGAGACCTCATCTCTACAAAAAATCAAAAATAAGGCAGGAAGATCACTTGTGCCCAGGAGGTCAAGGCTGCAATGAGTCACCACTGCACTTGCACCCAGGTGAGGGAGAGACCCTGCCTCAAAACAAAACAAAAAAACCAAAAACCCAAAAATACACAAAAAACACACATACTAGCCTAGGCCTACACAGGGTCTGGATCTTCCACCTCCACATCTTGCCCCACTGGAAGGTATTCAGGGGCAACAACCCGCATGGAGCTGTCATCTCCTGTGACACCAATGCCTTCTTCTGGATTCCTCCTGAAGAATCTGCCTGAGGCTGCTTTACAGTTAACTTTGTTTCTAGTAAGTAGGCAGAATATGCTCTTAAAAGTATAGTAAATACATAAAGTAGTAACAGTTGTTTATCATCAATTATTACGTACTGTACGGTACTGTACGTAACTGTAGGTGCATACTCTGGTACGACCGGGGCAGTAGGTTTGGTTACACATACTGCAGCACCACAGACACATGAGTAATACACTGCCCTAAACATGGTAGCTCCAACATCACCAGGTGACAGGAATTTTTCAGCACCATCATAATCTTATGGGACCACTATCATATTGTGGTCTGTTGCTGACCAAAACTGCATCCAGCAGCACAGGTACAGGTGCCATCTCCCCCATGCCAGATGGCCTTGGTAATTTCTGTCAGTGGGATCACAGCAAACACACTCGGTCTGTTGGTCAGGGAGTGTGCAGGAAGCCTGGGGGCCAGCGGCATCTATTCCCAACTCACGCATCATGCTGAGACGGTGTCCTCTAAACTCTGAGCAGGAACTGTTCTGGGTCATTTCACAGTCTTTCCTTTCAGAAAACAACAGAGAACTGGGAAACCAGAAGTCCCTGAGCAGGCAAAGCCTTCCCTCTCTGAGGGAAGGACCCCCACCACATGGCAACAACCCCTCACAGCCCATTACAAGTTAAACCAACCTAACAGGCAGGCATTCTCCTAAGACTTTCTAAACCATTCTAAGTATTACAGTTTCACACAAAACACAGGAACCACAGTAGCCTCCAACTGACTACTACAAACCATATCTGGATTTTTCTCTTTTAAGCACCCAGGGTTAGGTTGGGCACAGTGGCTCATGCCTATAATCCTAGCACTTTGGGAGGCTGATGCGTGTGGATTGCTTTGAGCCCACGAGTTCGAGACCAGCCTAGGCAACACAGCAATATTTCGTGTCTACTAAAAATTTAAAAATTAGCTGGGCGTGGCGGCACATGCCTGTAGTCCCAGCTACTTGGGAGGTTGAGGTGGGAGAATCACCTGAGCCTGGGAAGTCGAGGCTGCAGTGAGCCGTGATCACACCATGCACTCCAGCCTGGGCAATGGAGTGAGACCCTGTCTCCAACAAAAAAGGACTCAGAGCTAATGGATATGCCCACTGTCTTAACTGTGGCCACGGCTCCAGAGGTATGTCTGTGTAAATCAAAAGTTATAAAACCATACTGTATATTCTACATATGGAGCTAAGACACCCACTGACATAAAAATAATCGATTTGTACAGAAATCCTCCCAAACAACACAAAAGCTCCGACTTTATAAAAATATTTTTGGCTGGGCACAGTGGCTCATACCTGTAATCCTAGCACTTCGGGAGGCCAAGGCAGGAAGATCACTTGAGCCCAGAAGTTCAAGACCAGCCTGGGCAATACAGAGAGACCCTGTGTCTACAATCAATCAATCAATCAATCACCAGGTGTAGTGGTGCATGCCTGTAGTCCCAGCTATTCAGGAGGCTGAGGCAGGCGGATTGCTTAAACCCAGGAATTTGAGGCTACAGTGAGCTATAATCATGCCCCTGAACTCTAGCTTGGGTAACAGAGCAGGACCCTGTCTCCAAAATATACACATACACACACACACATACACACACACACACACACACACACACAAGTGTACTGATGCTCCCCCTTTATTGGCTAAAATTCAGTACATAATACCATTAAAGTACTAAAATAATAAGAACACACTAGAAAACAAGATATTCAAAAAATCAGTTAACTTCCTGCCATTACCTCCATGCAAAGGCCCATCACTGAAGTCAAGTCAGTTCTGCCCAGAGGAGGGGCAGATTCTCAGAAGGCAACCAAGAGACAAGAAACAAAAGCAGGGTCGGAGTGGGGAGCGTGGCTGCCAAGGCTCCACCTGTACAAGGTTTCTTGGTCTCTAAGCTGCTTGATTCGCCAAGTGCAGTAGGAGGGAGGGGGATGAAGGAACATTCTAAGAAGTTCTAAGACACCTCAGAAAAGGGCAGACTAGTTTTATTCCTTCACAGAGAAGAGGTGAAGCCTGGTTTTACTTTAAAGCAAACATGCCCAGTAGCTGAGGGCTACTTGGAGTGGCGGAGGAAGGAATGTGAATCACAGCACACGAAATGGAGCACTCAGAGCATCTGCTTTGTGCTGTCCCATGAGGCCTGCTCACCAAAGTGAGGAGCTCACAGAGGTGCAGTCCCTCATCCAAGCCACCGGCCTGGAGGTAGGAAAGTGAGGCAGGGGAAGTCTGGTTCCCGAGTTGGACTCTTAAACAGACATAAACAGACACCGCTTCTCTTGGGAGTTTTGCTGCAACAGTAGCACAGAGGAGAGAGAGCAGCTCCCAGTAGATTTTAACCAGGGCAATTGTATCCCTCAGAAAACATCCACCAAGGCACTTTTGCTTGCTACAACTGGGGATGGGGAGAAGGAGCTGCTAATGGCATCTAGTGGGTGGGAAGCCAGGGAGGCTGCTAAACATCCAACAATGCACAGGACAGCCCCCAAAACAGAATGTTCCTGTGCAAAATGTCCACAGTACCAAGGCAGAGAAAGCCTGAATTACCTAAGAAAACAGGACAGCTATGACTCACTGGGCCCTGCTGTATCAGGTACTGTCTCAGTGCTTTATGTGCAGCATCTGATGTCATCCTCCCAACAATTCTACAAAGACTTACTACTCTCTCTCTTTCACAGAAAAGGAAATTGAGGCAAGAAAAGGCAAGCCACGGACACAGGCCAGTCAGTGGTGGAGTTAAAACTGAAATCAGGCCAAGCGCGGTGCCTCACGCCTATAATCCCAGCACTCTGAGAGGCCGAGGCGGGTGGATCACCTGAGGTCAGGAGTTTGAGACCAGCCTGGCCAACATGGTGAAACCCCGTCTCTACTAAAAATACAAAAATTAGCTAGACGTGGTAGCGGGTGCCTGTAATCCCAGCTACTCCCAAGGCTGAGGGAGGAGAATTGCTTGAACCCGGGAGGCAGAGGCTGCAGTAGGCTGAGATCACACCATTGCACTCCAGCCTGGATGGCAAGAGTGAGACTCTGTCTCAAAAAAAAAAAAAAAAGACTGAAACCCAGGCGGCGTCTGGCTCCACAGTCGCTCCACAGCCCAGCTCTTAGCTGCTTCCCCAGACCACAATTCCAATCATCCAGAGCTAAAAATAACCAGGAAGCTTCAGAAACACACACACACCTCCACTGCGTCAAAGGCAAGACACACCACTGACCCACAAACACTGGAGCCAACTAGACCTGTCTGCATCCCGGCCCCAGTGGGATGCTGCCTCCTCCACGGGGAAAATCATTTTCACCCCACTCATGCCCAAGGTTAACAGGAGGCACATCTTCATGAGCATTCTATCATTTCTAATACTTCATAGTCTGCTGCTTTGTTGTTTAGGATAATTTAAAAATCAGAAATGACAGTAAAGGTGTGTTACAAAACAATTAAAATCAACTTAAAAACAAATATATGCTAACAAAATAAACTCACCTGATTTGACTGTCCAGTAAGGTAGGGCTCAAAGTCATTGTCATGAACTGTATCCTTCTGATGTAAAGAACCATTTTGTACTAGAACAAAAAGTTGCAAAATATTACCCTCAAATTTTAAAAGATTACTTTTAAGCATGGAAGTCAAAGTTAGCAAAGTCTATTTCCATCTATTTCTAGCAGAAATTATGCTTTAATTTTAAAAGGAGTACAACCGGTATAGAACTGATGTTTACACAACTAATTAGAAGGGGGATAGGAAACTTTCAATAATTTAGGCTAAATTTTAAATAAAGGCTTAATCGTAATTTGGGAAGATTAACCAAATTAAGTGTTAACACATAATGCAAGGAACACATAATCAGGGTGAAAACTGACATGGTCTAAGAAAACTTATGTGTGGCAAATAGAAGTGGAGCCTCCAAAAGCCCAAATGCAGAATGTATGCCCAGATGTATGGAGAACGGAGGGAAGAAAACTTAGGAGGCAAGGGGCTGCAACTGAAGGACTGTTTGGAGCTATTATCTGACTCTCCACAGTGAACCCCAAATATCTGAGACAGGTCTCAGTCAATTTAGAAAATTTATTTTGCCAAGGTTAAGGACACGCCCATGATACAGCCTCAAGAGGTCTTGACAACATGTGCCCAAGGTGGTCGAGACACAGCTTAGTTTTATACATTTTAGGGAGACATGAGAACAATCAATGTAAGATGTACATTGGTTTGGTCCGGAGAGGTGGGACAACTTGAAGCAGGGAGGGGGCTTCCAGGTCATAGGTAGATAAGAGACAAAGAGCTGCATTCTTTCCAAAGGAAAGCTGCCTTTCCAAAGGAAGCAATCAGATAAGCATTCATCTCAGTGAGGAGGAATGACTCTGAGTTCTGTCTTTGTCCACCCGGAATTTCCTTGTGGGCAAACTGTGGGGGAGGTATGTAACTTTTTTTGTCTTAGAAGCTATCTTTTTCAGGAATAAAATGGGAGGCAGGTTTGCCCTCAGCAGTTCCCAGCCGTAGCCTTCTCCCTTTGGCTCAGTGATTTGGGTGCCCCAAGACCAGTTTTCCTTTTACACCACTTACCTTCCCACTGTTATTATGCTCAGCCAGAAAAAGCAAGTAAAGGTAAATAAAGTGCTGGGCCTTTTCCAATCTTAAAACACGATGAACCGTATTTGGTTACACCTGAGCTGACACACAAACGGGCTAAAAAAGTGTGCCAAGTAAACGTGAAGTGTCACTTAACAGTTTTCACACGAGTGCGCTCTGAGGGTTTATCCCAAGCCATAATGTCACAGGAGATGCTAACAGGCTTGGAAAACAGGGGCTGAAACTACGCGGGATATGGAGCTTAGCCTGCAGAACCTCGGACTGCCCCTCTCCTAGAGCAGCCCCTGCTGGGCGGAAAAAGGCAAGTCGATCGTCGCCTGCGGCCATGTCCACCCGGCTCTCCTACCTCCCCTTCCCCAAAGCAAATCCATGATCATGCAGTGGGGAGAGAAGGGCCCAAATTACTCTGAGCAATCATTTATTCACTTCTTGAGAAGCCCCTGTCTTCGACCTGTCAAATCTCCCAGAATCGTCGCACAACCTCAAGTTTTATCTCCCTGAAGCTGGCGGAAGAGAGAAAGTTTCCGGTTCCAGACGCAGCTTCCTGGACCGTTCCTTCCCCGTCCTCCTCCACTCCAGCCCGCGCCGGCAGTCCCGGGACTCCGCTCACCTTTATTATCTTGTCCTTTTGTTCTCTGCACCGCCGCAGGCCGGGACGTGGGGTACACACAACCCGGGGGAAGAGGGAAACACAAAGTTATTCACCAGAGAACTGGTCTCCAACGGGCCGCGAGCTCCGCCGGCCCCGAGGCGCGGTCACGTGCGACCCCGGCCCCGAGACCCCGGCCCCGCCTGGGCCCGGCCCCCGCGACCCTGGGCTCTGCGTTCCAGCCCCAGGACCCCAACCCAGACCGCGCGACTCGGCCCCGGCCGCGGCCCCTGTAACCCAGCCTCGCTACCTGGGTGTCCACGCTGGTGGCCGACATGCTTCATGAACAACTAGACGCCGGGCCGGGGCGCCCGCCGGCTCGGGCCTCCCCCAGAGGCCGGGCCTGTCACCCTAGCTCGCGCGGCCCCGGGCCCCGCCGCCAATTCCCCGGGCGCCGGCCGGGCGGCGGCGGCGGCGGCTGCTGGGCGCGCGGGCCCCTGGCGAGGCGGCAGCGACGGTGAGCCCGGGACGTGGACGCGCTGAGGAGGCGTCGACTCCAATGGCGGCGGCGGCGGCGGCGACAGCGGCAGCGACGGTGGCGGCAGGGGACGAGACTGCGCGGCGTCAGCGTGCACGCGGGGCAGGCCGGGAGCCCTGCGCCGGGCCGCCGCGCTTCGCGCCTGCGCGCTGCCGTCTTACGGGACGGATTTCGCTCTCAGGTCCCAGTCTCGCGCGGCGGGGCGGGGACCGCAGCCGGCTGGGCGGGGAAGCCCTGAGCCGGGGAAGTCACGTGGGGCGTGTGCCGAGGCGCCGCGGGGCCTGGCGGGAAGGGGCTGGCGGGCTGCGGCCAGGTGTGCGCCCTCCCACACACTCCGGCCACAGCCGCACCCCCGACGCGCTACGGGCACTGAGGCCTCTGTGGTTTTCCCCAAGGTCCGAAGACTAAACGCTGTTCTGGTCCGACAGCCGGGCTACGGGTCTGTCCGGGGTCGGTCTGCCCTTCCCCCACACGCAAACAAACACCTGCCCGCCCAGAGCTCTGAGCCCCTGCGTGTTCCAGGTCGCGCGCCCCGGCCCTTGCCGCGGGACCTGCGGGCTTTGTTCGCTTTGCGGCCCTGGCCTTCAGCCGCAGCGGAGCCCTGGGCCCGGTCCCGGAGGTCAGTTGTTCTGTGGATGCACCCCTGGACCTGCGAGAGGCTCGCCGGCTTATAACCAGGTTCTCATGTTAGATTCTTGACCCCGATTTCATCACCAGGAGGAAAAGAGACTTACAGCAGTGCTCTGTGCCCCAGCCTAGGCCGGGCCAGGGGACTTCTCGTCTTTGTTTGAGGATGGACAGCCCCTTCTTAGCTGCAACTGTGCAAAGAGAGCCCAGTTCTCAGTTCCTAACCCCTCAGCATCCCCAGCCTGGACGCCCTTCTGGTCAGGTGTTGAATTTCGCTCCCTGCAGCCAGTATCCAATCCTGCCACCCTCGTGGCCGACTCCCTGCAGAGGCTTCCAGGTTGATAGTTTTCTTTCCAGCTCTGGCAGGTGTAACATCTTCACGTGGCCTGGATCTGGGTCCTGCTGAAGGAGAAAGACCTGGAATGGGGTGTCAGGCGGGCTGACGTCAAATGAGTGTTTTCCACAAAGTGGGCCCGGGCAGATGCGCTAAGCAGGGTGAACAGTGACAGCAGGGACGGCAATGGAGTCCCAAGACGGCTCCCAGCCTGGACATCCGCATCAGTGGGGCAGCAGACAGCCTCTCACACTGCTGCAGGAGGAGGTGGAAACTGCCCCCAGCAGGCCGGTCAGCCACAGAGAGGACTACTGCTCCAAGTTGCTCATCACCAGGTCTCCCTGGAGCCCTGCCTCGCCTAAAGCTGGGGAAAGTAGGCTGGGCTTGTTTCCCTGGAACAGAGCTGAGGGATGTCTGGTGCCCTGAGGATGAATCTGGATCCACTGGGACTTTGATGTGTTTGGGCCGTGGGCAGGCATCTCAGGCCAAGATGAAATCTGTGCATTTGGGGTAGATCCGAAAATGAACAGCGCGTTTCCAGGATGGTGGCAGACATGGAGAAGATGTGTGGGGATTGTAGGGACAGTGGGGTTGCTGGGGGCACCCTGCCACCTGCCTCTGTGATAAGGCCTGCGCATCCTGGGCAGGCCCTGAGTGCCTGCTTCCCAGGACACTGAACTGTTTGGCGGCCATGACTGCAGCAAGGGGGTGTCTAGGTGGTCAGAGTAGACACTCAGACTCTTGGAGCTCCTGTCTGTCTTCTCCCCCAGCTCCCAACCCTCGGCCAGGACGGTGCAGTGGTCACCACTGGAGTTTAGAGCCTTACAGCCAGTTACGGTGCCTTCAGCCTCAGACCTCCTTTCCTCCTCTGTGGTGAGGTAATTACTCCCCTTTCACAGGATGAGTGTGCGGAAGAAACGGTATGCAGCCCTTGGCATCGGGCCGGGGCTCTATCAACACTGGCTGTTACCTGCTGCCTTCACCCACAAATGCCCAGCCAGTCACAGGAGGCAGCGCTGGCCCTGCAGGAAGTGGCCACTCCGAGCTTAGGGGCCTTCTTAGATGGCTGAGTGCCGGCAATGCAGGACCCTGGAGGTGTTTCAGTTTCCTGGAGCTGTCTTAACAAAGTACCAGGAACTTGGGGGCTTAAAATAACGGCAATTTATTCTCTCCCGGTTCTGGAGGCCGGAAGTCTCAGATCAGTATTGCTGGGCTGAAGTGGAGACACAGGCTCCTTCCAGGGCCCTCGGGGAGGATCGTAGCCTCCTCCAGCCTCAGGTGGAGGCCGGCAGCCCTTCCTGGTCTTCCCTCCTCGCCTCTGTCACCTCATGGCCTTTTCCTCTGTGCCTGTGTCTCTTCTTATAAGGACGCTCATCTGGATTTAGAGCCCACCCTAATCCAGGATAACCTCATCGTCATGTGATTATATTTGCAAAGAACCTATTTCTAAATAAAGTCACACAGGTACCAGGTGGACGTGAGTTTTGGGGGTACACTCCAGCTCACTACAGAGATCACTGGGGGGGCCTCACAGTGATGCCTATGGAGGGATTTTGGAGGGTGACTCCTGGGGCTGAGTAGGTTCTACTCACAAATGTAGATGGAAGGAGAGGCCCCCATAGCGAGGCCTGAGGGGGCACCACCATGCCAGCCTAGCCCCACTGGCCAGGGAAGAGGCTGGCAGGATCCCACAGCCACTACCCGGACCCACCCAGGCTTTTGCTGTGAACTCCAGAAGGCTCCATGCTGACCCTGACACGGAAGGAGACTGGGGGCTGCCCAGGGGCAGGACAGGTCTGGTTGGCGGGAACAGGGGGCCCTAAAGTGAATTGAATGCAGGGGCTGTGGCACCAGCAGTGGGGGCTGAGGTCCCCAGGCCAGCTCTGGGGGGAAAGCCTTTACCTTGGCCAGGCCTGACGACCTGGGATGGTGTCACAGAAAACCAGGAGTTGAGCTGCCTGTAACATTGGAGGGCCACGTCCACTGCCCAGCCTGCGCGGGTTCACACCCCAGCCCAGCTCTCGGCCAGGAAAAGGGAGGTCACCCAGCACCGAATGTCAGGGAACAACTGTCTCTCCCTCAGAGGGAGCAGGCAGCTCCTCATGTCATGGACGGAAACGGATCAGAGGGCTTTGGCCACTTCTCTGGGTGGCCCAGCGGTCTTGAGACAATGTCTGCCATTTCTAAGCCTGTGCCCTCAATGACAGACAAGAGCCCGTCCCCCGTGGGCCATCTGCCTTCAGACGGGAACCTTCTTGCTCGGGGAACCTGCTGCTCATCCAAGAGCCCTTCCTAGCAGCACCCCTTCCCGGCAGTACCCCCTCCTGGCAGCACCCCCAAGTGGTATGGGATTGTCTAAACATGACTAGCATTAAGAAGGTTTAGGTTTTTATTTATTTGAAAGTCACACAGGCGCATAGTTAAAAAGCTATCTTTGCACTCAAAGGATATAAGGTGGGAAGCAAAAACCACCACCCCCAAACCCCTCACAGAGGGACCCCTCCAGATGCCTGCCTGTGTGTGCAAGCATGAGTCTCTGTCTCCACTATCTGCCCTTGCATCTCACTTGTTGGGAAACCGCACTTTGGGGATCCACAGTGTTGCTGAGTGTCAACACCCACCGTCCACCCACCTCGTCCCTCTCCAGGGAGGGCATGGGCTCCAGCCTCATCCAGTGAGTGTCCTGGCCCCAACACACATGCACACGTGTGCGAAGACACCTGGCAGGAGGCTCCTGCCCATGGAATCACTGGGCCAAAGGCGCTTACACTGGCCATTGTGCTGATGTTGCCAGATGGCCCCCAAGGAGGCTGTACCAAAACCCCCAGCCAAGAGGAGGTTTCTGAGCTGGGTGCAGGGTCCAAACGCTGTGGGCCCTGAATTCAGATGATCCCTGGCTGAACCAAACCCCTCCTGAGTGCTGGACACAGCTCACCCTGCAGCTGGCCTCTGGGGGCTCTCAGTGAAGATGGTATCTTCACTCGATGGACACCAGCCACTCAGGCAGCTGCCCTTTCCACGAATGCTGTCTCAGGTCCTCATTTCCTCCCTCAGCTCAACCCCGGGCTCATCCCCAGTCGGCAGGCCTCCTTCCAAAAGCGCTCCCCACTGTACTCCGTGGCGGGGTTGCTTTGTCCTCGATGAAACCAGCTCCTGCTCTCTTGGCTCCTCCTGCCTCCCTGTGCCTTGGGAGTGCACTCATGTGGAGTGTGTGGAGTGCGCTGACATGCCTTCCATGATGCACGGCACTTTACAGTTTTCAAACCTTCTCTCCGTAAGCTTCTCATTGGACCATTCACCCCACAAGTGTGAACTGAGCACATACTTATTACGTGCGTGGGGCGTGGGGGCACGAGGTGGCCCCTGCCCAGCAGAGCTCCTGGTGCTGGGACCTTCCATAGCCCTGCAAAGGTTCATCTAGCTCCACTGAGCACCTGCTGTTCTCCACACATGGGGACAGAACAGGCCAGGTGCTGCTCCTGCAACCCAGATGGGAGGCAGAGGTGGATGGGTCACTGTGGATCTGAGCTGTGATGGAGGCGGGACAGAGAGGAGCCCAGAGACTCAGGATAGGCAGGCACTCGCCAACTGAGGATGCAGGCGGGCGGGCAGGGTGCCCCAGGTGGATGGACAGCAGGAGGCAGGACACAGCAGTACCTGCCTGCCCACTGGAAGGTCAGGTCCCTGAGCAGGGCCACCCGTGTCCACTGCCGAGTGCAGGTGCGGGGAAGACAGCTCAGCACATGGAAGGAAGCTCTGCATTGCATCTAGAGAGCCAAGGGAATTAGGGCAGCTCTGGATTGCTGGAGCAGCTGAGCCTCTGAGAAGTTAATGAAAGTGCCCAGGCCACATAGTTACTGTGGCAGCTCCCTGAGCTTTCACCTGCTCCTGAGCCCTGGCACCTGCCCTGTCCTTGGCCCTGCCCCATCGGCATGACACCCCCCAGGGGCCCGCAGCCCAGCCTGAACAGTGAAGCCGCCAGCCCCGGGCCTGCTTGTCTCCAGGCCTCAGCTCCCTCCCTGCTTTTCCAGGAGTTGAAACGGGGCTGTTTCAACTCCACTTTGCCAAAAGCCTCTTCTCCTGCTGCAGAGAACTGTCATCTGCCTGTAAGTACCAGCGCCAGGTGCTCTGGGGCCGATGTCTCCTTTGGCCCCAAGGTGGAGGCTCAGGGAGCAGATGTGAGTGTGCCTTGCTCATCGCAGTAGCTGCCGACCGCAGGGATTGCAGGCCTGCATTGCTCTTGCAGCACCACCCGCCTCCGGGGTCACCCTCAGCAGTGAGCCAATGCAGGCTCTGCCACAAGAGGTGCCTACTGGGCTCTGCTCTGGTGAGGAGAGGCCTCGCCTGGCAGCCAGGCGAGGTCCCAGCAGGGCAAGATGAAAATTCCGGGCCCTCGTTCAAACAGCAAGAGAAGACTCTTTCCTTCCTTCCAGCGCCCCTCTCTGCACCTGTGATGGTGTTTTTATTTGTTATTTAACGTCACGTGCTCTTGGGCAAGGGGAGGGGAAACTCTCACAGGCACCTGAACCTGTACCTGTGGCTCCGTGCATGGGCCATGCCCCTGATCCCTCTGTGCCCACACCCAGGTCCCTGCTGGGATGAGGGTTGGCAGGGGTCACTGGGTGGCCAAACACCATTCCTGGGGGTGGGGGGAGCAGGGCTGTGCCAAGCCAGGCTCCCACACCCCAAGTGTAGATGCATGCCACCATCTTATCAGACGGCACTCACAAAACACAAATTCAAAGACAAAAGTGTTAATATCAAGATGGTGACTACAGCACCCTCTGGGTGTGGGGCCACTTGGGTCACATCCTATGAGGCCAGCCCTGGGTCTGAAAGACACCAGAGCAGTCCCTGGACGCCACCAGGACTCTGGGGCTCTACCAGAGGTCTTCAAAGAGGGGGACCATGGGGATGACTCAGGCTAGAAAGTGGGGAGGAAACCATGCTAGGAGGAGGACCAGAGAGTAACCAGCATGATCAGGTGACACAGATAGGCACCTGCAGGCTCAGACTTCACAGCTACAGCTGCAGGTGGCCCAGAAAGGGAGGCCCCACAATGGCTGGATCTACCTGGGCCAGGTGCTTAGGGAGGGCCACAGGTGGGGCAGGAATGAGAATGGGCAGGGCTAGCTCTGGAGAACAGGACCTGGGATTGGGCAGTGCTACAGGGAGGCGTGCCGGGTGCTGAGTACTGCGCTAGCAAAAGACGCTGCTGCGTTCATCTGCCCTTCCAAACAGCAGCCTCTCCCCAGGGGAGCACCTGTCCCAAGACGGGGAAGGCCACCTGGACTCCCCCATCCTTCCACGTAGCTTGCTAGTTGTCTTGGGTGACCCTACTGGCCTGCCCGGCATGCAGCTCTCTTCAGTTGAGTGACCACCTTCCTGATATTCTTTCAGGGCGTCCCCTCCTCAGCCCCTGTGGTTGGGGGTGGATGCCTCACCTGGGCCTGATTGGAGCCTGTGAGCACCCGTCCAGGACAGACGCTGGAATTCTGGAATGGGATGCTTTCTCCCCGGAAATGCTGAGCTGTGAGCACAGCACCTGTCCGCGGCCGCCCCTGCCTGGAACTGATGTCAGCCCGGAGAGGGAGAAGCAAGTGAATGAAGATGCTTGAACACCAGGATCCAGCTGCATCTGAAATGGTCCACTTCTGTGCTTTTGGTTGGGTGAAGCAATACGTTTCATTTTTAGCTTTGGGTTTCTGTCACCTGCAGCTGAGTGTCCTGACCATAGGGACAGGCATAACATACGAACCTCAGGCCTGGCCCACAGTTCCACAGAGGAGGAGTGTGTCTGGACAGTCCAACCCTGCTCAGATCCCTCCCTTGTTCCTAGCCCCTCTTGGATCAGGGGCTCCAGGTACCCGTGCGCTAGCCCCACACACCTCTGCACCCCCATCTGCCTACAGTCCCCAGGATGCCAGCCACATGCACATCCCCCAGGGCCACGCTGTTCCCTCTGCCTGAAGCCGCCTGCTTCACCTCCTCTCCGAAAACTCGTGTGGCTCCTCGCAATCTCATGCTCACCCTGGGGACGCCTGGGACCACTGGGTCATCACTTGTCTGCAGGGACAACTCCAAGGCCCCTGGTGTCACCTCTGTGCTGTCACCTCCTTTATGTCCAGCAGAGGGAGCTCTGAATCAGGAGTTAGGTCCTTGGCGCACACCTCCCAGCTCCCCAGGGACCTGCCTCAGTTTCCCCAGCTGGGAGGCAGCGTGTGGAAGGGAATGCCAGAGGGGCTCACCCCACCTGGTGGGCATTCTGTAACTTGTGGGTTGCTGTGTCCAGCAGGTGCTGCTATTGAACCCTTGAAATTGAGGAACTGCCCTTTCAATTTTATTTAATTAAATTCCAATGGACACACGCAGCTAATGGCTAATGTCTTTGACGG
Source organism: Hylobates moloch (assembly GCF_009828535.3). Classification (NCBI taxonomy): domain Eukaryota; kingdom Metazoa; phylum Chordata; class Mammalia; order Primates; family Hylobatidae; genus Hylobates; species Hylobates moloch. The sequence continues at coordinate 1,023,239 of NW_026652296.1, read as the reverse complement.
CCAAGCTCAGACTCTAGGCAGTGATACTCAACGCTGGTCCTTCACACTCCCAGAAAGCTTTAATTAACACACATGTCCACCCCTCTGTGCCCCACCCACCCCCAACAGAGAAATCAATGTAGTCTGGGGTGGAGTTGGTGACCTACATGTTCAGGAGGCCTCTGGCTGAGCCTGAAACCTCCAGGTGAGCCAGATGGCTCCACATGTGCCTAACACTCAGCGAGGTTGGCAAGCTCCTGAGACCTGCTCACCCACCCTGCTCCCTCTGCTGCGTGGAGCTGGGGAGTGCTCACTGGCCCTGCTCCCTCTGCTGCGTGGAGCTGGGGAGTGCTCACCCACCCTGCTCCCTCTGCTGCGTGGAGCTGGGGAGTGCGGTGTCCAGTTTGCCTCTTGCAGCCTCTTGCTTCCACTTCCCTCTCCAGAGTCCTCCCTGTGGTCCCAGAGCTCCCTGATCTAGCCTTTCCAACCACCTCCTGGATTCCCAGGCTGGAATCTGGGGCCAGAGATGGCGCATCTCATGTTTTCAAATGATGCCCAGAAGCTCACAGATAGCAGGGCTGTTCGGTGGATGTCTGGGCTCTGCAGGATTGTGGGAACAGAAGCCTGCTGCTCTCATCCTCCCGCCCTCCCCATTAATACAGACCTTCTGTCCATCCCTGGCCTTAGGTGGCCTCTCAGCTCAGCTTCGCAAGCCGCAGGGGCTTGGGAACCTGCAGGAAGGAGCCAGGCTCAGCTGTACTGAATAAGCTTCTCCCCACCTCTGCCCCCCACAGGCCTGGGCCAGGCATGCCAGGAAAATAAATCAGACTAATGGACCCAAGTGGGGCCACAGCCACGGGAGCTGTGGTCCAGACAGCTGCAGCGGCACTGGGGAACACTGACCATCCAGCCTGAGACCCATGGTCGGGTCAGCATCCGGCCCAGCCCAGTCCAGCAGGTGGGGAGAAGCCCATGGTGGGGCCTGCTCTGGGCCCACGCTGGTCTCAGCATGCTCCCTGCTGGCCTCTTGGAACTCTACCTGTGGCTCTCTAGGAGCCAGCGCTCACCACAGCCAAAGCCCAGAAGGATGGACTTGCGCCAGGATGCTGGCCCCGTGACAGGACACCCGGGGAGTCCCTGGGCTCTGGGAGGCCCTCAGCAGGGTGCCAAGGGCAGTGACCCCTCGGGAACATACCTACTGCTCATTTTTATTTTGGGATCTGCTCTGGAGAGCTCCACCTAAGACTCGGGGAGGAGGCTGTAAACCAAAAAGCATGAGAGGCAGGGCTCAATCGGTCGAGACGTTTATTTTGCCAAGGTTAAGGACGTGCCCAGAAGAAGAGCATGTGGAGTCACATGTCCTTTTAGTCTGCGGTCTGTGCCTTTCTCCAAAGACGCTTTTGAGGGCTCCACCATTTAAAGGGGGGGAAGCAGGCTGGAGGGGCAAGAGGGAGGCCTTGGGAATCACATGCTGCAAGAGAAGAGGAGCAGGCAGGGGAATCGTCAGCTGTGTGTTCCTCTCATGCTCGGAAACCTGCACTGGCATGAAATAAGGTGAACATCTCCTGTAGAGATGCTTCACCTGTTATCTGTAACTATGTGCTTAGGAACAAAAAGAAAGGCAGCTTCTCACATGACTTAGCTTTTAGTTTAATTTTTTTCTTGTGGCAGAGTGAATTGGGGTCCTGAGTTTATTTTTGTTTTTGTTTGTGTTTTGAAACGGAGTTTCGCTCTTGTTGCCCAGGCTGGAGTGCAATGGCGTGATCTCAGCTCACCACAACCTCCGCCTCCAGAGTTCAAGCGATTCTCCTGCCTCAGCCTCCCAAGTGGCTGGGATTACAGGCATGCGCCACCACGCCCGGCTAATTTTGTATTTTCAGTAGAGATGGGGGTTTCTTCATGTTGGTCAGGCTGGTCTCAAACTCCCAACCTCAGGTGATCCGCCCACCTTGGCCTCCCAAAATGCTGGGATTACAGGCGTGAGCCACTGCACCTGCCTTGTTTTGAGATGGAGTCTCGCTCTTGTTGCCCAGGCTGGAGTGCTGTGGTGCAATCTCAGCTCACTGCAACCTCCGCCTCCTGGGTTCAAGCAATTCTCCCACCTCAGACTCCCGAGTAGCTGGGATTACAGGCGCGCGCCACCCATCCGGCTAATTTTTTTAGTAGAGACGGGGTTTTGCCATGTTGGCCAGGCTGGTCTTGAACTCCTGGCCTCAAGTGATCCCCACCTGCTTCAGCCTTCCAAAGTGCTGGGATTACAGCTGTGAGTCACCGCGCCCAGCCCCTCCAGACCATCTGAAAACAGGAAACTAGCCAGCCTGCCTGTCTCACTTTGAGCTTCTTAATGCCGTTGCCAGCCTCAGAAGCTGGAAGCCCCTCCTGTGGGCCTCTGGTGTACTTGTCCAGAACCCTGCGGTCACCTGGAGTCCTTGCTCTGTGGCCACAGGGAGGGTTGCTCCAGTGCTGGCAGGCTCTGGCCCCGAAAGCTGGGGAGGAGGGGACCAGCTCAGCCACTTTTGGTGAGGGCACTCAGGGTTGTCTCAGAAGGAGTGCGGCTGGGCGCGGGAGGGTTGCCTGTCACAGGGGTTACCAGCCCACCTTGCCCAGCATACACTTGCTGAGCTTCCTGGGAACCCAGGCCTGAGGCCTGGACAGGAAATGGAGCTTCTCCTCCTCCATCCCGCCTCTTTCCTCCTCCTCCCTCCCACCCCTTTCCTCCTTCTCCCCCCCACCCCTTTCCTCCTCCTCCCTCCCACCCCTTTCCTCCTCCTCCCTCCCACCCCTTTCTTCCTCCTCCTCAGCTTCTGTGGGCTCCAGGTCCAGCCTCAATCCAGCCGGCACGGCCTGGAGGCGAGCAGGACCTGGCCTCATGTGACCGAAACCACAAGCCCAGCCTTTCATTGCAGCCACTGACCCAGAATCCCAAGACTGCCAGGACTGGACGGCCCAGAGGCAGTGGTTGTGGGGCCCACAGGTGGAGGCAGGCTGGACCCCGCCCCAAGGTTCTACCACCACAAGCAGATCTCTAAGCAGGATGTGGGCAGGGAAGGCTGGGGAAGGGAACCTGAGGTCCCTGTAGTACCACACCAGGCCCCCAAGGCCCCTCTGTCCCAGGCCCTCGTCAGGCAGATCTGGGTGTGGGGCATGGCCGTGCCACAGCAGGCCAGGATGATGAAGGCGCCCGGCGAATTTCACCCCAAAATACGTGTGAGAAAAAGAGCCAAACTCTGTACAATATTTAAAGAGGTTTATTCTGAGCCTAATACCAGTGACCATGGCCTGAGGCACAGTCTCATTATATCCTGAGCACACGTGTCCTGGTGGTTGGGTGACAGCTTGGTTTTATACCTTTTAGGGAGACATCAGCATCAGTTAGTACATGTGAGGTGTGCATTGCTCAGGTTCAGGAAGGCAGACTGACTCAAAGCAGGGGGTGGGGGCTTACGGGTCCTGGGTGGGGCCTTATGGGTCCTAGGCGGGGCCTTATGGGTCCTGGGTGGGGCCTTACGGGTCCTGGGTGGGGGCTTACAGGTCCTGGGTGGGGGCTTATGGGTCCAAGGCGGGGCCTTACGTGTCCTGGGCAGGGCCTTACGGGTCCTGGGCGGGGCCTTACGTGTCCTGGGTTGGGGCTTACGGGTCCTGGGTGGGGCCTTACGTGTCCTGGATGGGGCTTACAGGTCCTGGGTGGGGCCTTACGGGTCCTGGATGGGGCCTTACGGGTCCTGGGTGGATTGTGGATTCAAAGATCTTCTGATTGGCAGTTGGTTGAAAGAGTTAAGTTATTATCTAAAGACCAATAGGAAGGAGCATCTGGGTTAAGACAAGGGGTTGTGGAGACTGAGGTTCTTACTACGAAGATGAAGTCCCATAGGTGTCTGTCCTTAAAGACAGTAGATGGCAAATGTTTCCTGTGTAGGCCTTTAGAAGGTGCTGGACTCTCAGGTCACCTCTTCAGGATTGGGAGGGCCTGGAAGGGGAAAGAGCTAGTTATGTTAGTAGAGATTCCTTTACAGACACAAATTTGCCCACACAAGATGGCTTTGCAGGGTCTTTCCTTTCTTTTTCTTTTCTTTTTTTTTTTTTTTTGAGATGGAGTTTCGCTCTTGTTGCCCGGGCTGGAGTGCAATGACGTGATCTGGGCTCACTGCCACCTCTGCCTCCTGGGTTCAAGTGATTCTCCTGCCTCAGCCTCCCAAGTGGCTGGGATTACAGCCATGCACCACCACACCTGGCTAATTTTGTATCTTTAGTAAAGATAGGGTTTCTCCATGTTGGTCAGGCTGGTCTTGAACTCCCGACCTCCCGACCTCAGGTGATCTGCCTCCCTTGGCCTCCCAAAGTGCTGGGATTATAGGTGTGAGCCACCGCACCCAGCCTTGATTCTTTTTTTTTTTTTTTTTTTTTTGACGGAGTCTCACTCTGTCGCCCAGGCTGAAGTGCAGTGGTGCGATCTCCGCCTCCCAGGTTCTAGCAATTCTCCTGCCTCAGCCTCCCGAGTAGCTGGGATTACAGGCACACGCTGCCACGCCCGGCTAAGTTTCTGTATTTTAGTAGAGACGGGGTTTCACTGTGTTGCCCAGGCTGGTCTTGAACTCCTGAACTCAGGCAATCCACCCGCATCAGCCTCCCAGAGTGCTGGGATTACAGGCGTGAGCCACCACGCCCAGCCGACAGGGCCTTTTCAAACTATGGCAAAGAAACGTATTTGGGGATAAAATGTTTTTCTTTCCTTGTTTGCATGTGATGTTATGCCAGAGTCAGGCTGGCATTTGGGATCTTACAGTCTGTTTAGTCAGTTTGGGGGTTTTTTTTTTTTTTTTTTTGGAGATAGGATCTCCCTCCGTCATCCTGGCTGGAGTTCAGTGGCTCAGCTCAGTGCAGCCTGGACCTTTCTGGCTCAAGCGATCCTCCTGCCTCTACCTCCTGAGTAGCTGGGACCACAGGTGCACACCACCACACCTGGCTAATTTGTTTTGTTTTGTTTTGAAAGATGAGGTCTCATTATGTTCCCCAGGCTGGTCTTGAACTCCTGAGCTCAGGAGATCCTCTGGCCTCAGCCTCCGAAAGTGCTGGGATAACAGGCATGAGCCACTGCGCCTGGCCTGTTTTGTCAGGCTTAAGAGCTCGGTTTTAATGTTGATGCTGGTCAGTTGTTCCTGAACTCCAAAAGGAAGAGAGTCTCATGAGGCCTGTCTGGCCCCCACCTTCCTGTCATGGCCTGAACTTGTTTTTCAGGTTTCTTTGAGTACCGTTGGCCAAGAGGGGGGTCCACTCGGTCAACTGGAGGCTTGGAATTTTATTTTTGGCTCACGTATGGTGCCCTGGCGTACTCACTGCTTTAAGTCAGAGGCCACTGAAGGGCAGCAGATGCTGGAAGAGAGTCTGCTGTGATTTTCCCTTTTCTGCCTTGGGGCCGGCCCCACCACGGAGAAGTGCAGTCACCTTCCACCCCTTCCCTGAAACCTCAGAAAAGAGGGCAGCAGCAATGCAGCCTTACCTGGACGGACCTGTCCTCCAGATAATGTCTCCTCTAGAGATCGTTCGAATTCCAAAGGGAATCGCTTACAAGTTAGTTCCTGTCTCTCGAGTCCCTCTCTTCTCCCTGATGATCATTCATCCCCCATCAGGAGAACCATCCACACTCCCTGTCTCCCCTCCCTGATGAAGAAGGGCACAGGAGCACCGGCCTCCCGGCAGGTTCTCAGGCCATCGCCCTCCTGCGGCCCCACCCCACGCGTGGGGAACATGTCTCCCCCCGCAGCGGCTGCCACTGCCTGCCTAGACAGGCTTCCTGGGTCTGCATATCCGCTCTCAGCCAACTCGTTGTGCCCCGAGCCTCGGTTTCCTCACCTCTGAAGTAAGCTCTGGGCCCATCTCAAAGGGTAACTGAGGAGATCAGTGAGGGAATGTGGGTGATGGTCTTAGCACAGGGCTTGGCACACTGTCCTGGTAGGGACCCTCCCAGGGAATCCCAAAGCAAGCTGACATCTGGCTGTCAGAGAGGAGACCGTTCCTTATATTGTCTTATACTTAATTTCTCGTTTGCTGAAAAAGTAGAAGTTAGAATAGGCAGAAGTAAAAAATCATAGACAACTGGGCACCACATTTCGGGCCTGGTGTTAAAATTCAACCTCTGACCTCACTGCTTGTGCTATCTATAGATGCAGACATTGTATAAAAAAGCATTATGAAATCCCTGTTCCGTTCTGTTTCGTTCTGATTACTGGTGCATGCAGCCCCCAGTCATGTACCCCTTGCTTGCTCAATCGATCATGACCCCCCCTCACACAGCCCCTTTAGAGTTGTGAGCCCTTAAAAGGGACAGGAATTACTTATTCGGAGAGCTCTGTTTCTAGGACGTGAGTCTGCCGATGCTCCCAGCCGAATAAAGCTCTTCCTTCCACAATCCAGTGTCTGAGGAATTTTGTCTATGACTCCTCCTGCTACAGCTGGAGGGAAACTCTCTTCCTTCCTAGCCCCAGTTGTCTCCTTGTAACTATGATAGTTTGCTGCCGATTGCACACGGCAAGTCTGTATGCTGAGATGCTGGGTTGCAGCAGAGAAGGGGTTAATCATAGGGTCACTAAAGAAGCTGCTGGGAGGGAACCTCAAATCCATCTCCCAGAGGAATCTGGGGCTGGGGTTTGTTGTTGTTGTTTGGTGGTTTTTTTGGTGTTTTTTTTTTTTGTTTTTTGAGACAGGGTCCCACTCCAGAATTCAAGGGCACAATCATAGTGAAATGGCAAAGGTTTCCTTGTCCCCTTGCAGGGCCTGCGATGGGGGACTGGCTCGCTTCTTTGATGCCCCACTGCTCAAACCCCATGGCAGCTTCTAGGGGTGAATGTTTACAGCTGAAGCCCCAGTGGGCATGTGCTACAGGGCACTCTCTTAGTTTAGCTGTGCGTAGATGGCTTGTGTTAACCAGCTCAATTAGGCCTCTGCCTTACTGCAAGGACAGAGGACTTTCAGTATCCCAGGGTTCTTGCTGTACCGGAAGAATCGGATCACACATGGGCTTGGAGAATGAGTGTAAAGTTTGATTGAGTGGAAGTAGCTCTCGGCAGATGGGGGAGCCAGAAGGGAGATGGTTTTCCCCTGGAGTCAGGCCGCTTGGCAGCCCGGGCTGTCGTCCGGCCATCCCGGCCAAGCTCTGCATCGTTCCACTAGCCGATCGCCTGCCGGGGTCTCAGTGTGCTCTTCTGCCGGCGTGCTCCCCCTGACGGCCTCTCGATGTCCAGCCGCTTGTGTGTTCTTCTGCCGATGGGTTCCTTTCCGTGTCCAGCGCTTGGGTGCCTGCCCGCTAGGTCTCGGGGTTTCTATAGGCACCAGATGGGGGCGTGGCAGGGCAGGGTGGTCTTGGGAAACGCAACATTTGGACGTGAAGGCAGGGTGTGTCTATCCTCACCTAGGTCCGTGGGCACAGGCCTGTGCGTGGAGCTCTAGCCGGGGACCACGCCCTCCTCTAGCCAGCACTTCCCTGCCCACCGCCCCTGTCAATAGTTCACTGCAGCCTTCAACTCCTGGGCTCGCATAATCCTGCCGCCTCAGCCTCCTGAGTAGCTGGGACCACAGTTGTGCGCCACCATGCCCAGCTACATTTTTTAAATTTTTTTGTGGAGATGGAGGCTCGCTATGTTGTCCAGGCTGGTCTTGAACTCCTGGATTCAAGCAGTCCTCCTGCCTTGAGGCTGGGGTTTTCCAGAGTTTTGGAGTGGGCTAAATGTGCAGATGATTGATTAGTAGAAGGTTGCAGGGTGAAGCCACAGGACAGACTGAAGAAGCTGTTCTCACGTGGATCCCATCCCTCCATGAGGGTCTTCAAACTGGTTGCTGGAATGTGGGGTCTGAAAAACATCTTAAGGAATCCTCAACAAAAGCCTCATGACTCTAATATCAGGGATCCCGTCTATGGGAATGCAGTGGTCATGACCGAGGGCAACGTGGTGATGTTTAGCAGCGAGAAAGCGGGCCACCGTGCAGTCTGATTAATGCTTAATTCTAACAATATTTCTGTCCAGAGCCCGACATGCAATTCTTGTCAGCCCTGTGGAGACAGTTTTGTTACAGGAAAGGGGTCCGGATCCAGGCCCCAAGAGAGGGTTCTTGGATCTCCTGCAAGAAAGAATTCAGGGTGAGTCTGTGAAGTGAAAGCAAGTTTCTTAGGAAAGTGAAGGAATCAAGCACGGCTACTCCATAGTCAGAGCAGCCCTGAGGGCTGCTGGTTGCCCACTTTTTTGGTTATATCTTGATGATATGCTAAACAAGGGGTGGATTATTCATGCCTCCCCCTTTTAAGACCATCTAGGGTAACTTCCTGACGTCGCTATGGCATTTGTAAACTGTCCTGGCGCTGGCGGAGAGTATAGCAGTGAGAATGTCCAGAGGTCACTCTCGTGACCATCTTGGTTTTGGTGGGGCTTTGTCGGCGTCTTTACCGCAAGCTGTTTTATCAGCAAGGTCTTTATGACCTGTATTTTGTGCCGACCTCCTATCTCATCCCGCGACTTAAAATGCCTTCACCGTCTGGGAATGCAGCCCAGTAGGTCTCAGCCTCATTTTACCCAGCTCCCGTTCAACACGGAGTCGCTCTGGTTCACATGCCTCTGACAGTTTCACCTTCTGGTCAGAGCATTTGGACCTCCACAGGCTCTGACTCAGCCCTCTAACCCCAGGCTAATCCCACCCCTGTCTAAAAATCCCACTACCTTCCTTCTGAGAAAGTTGAGAGTCTTGTTTATACTAAAGTGTTAATGACTCACAAAGCATTCCCAGAGGAGAAGTTAACAGGAAGCGACTCTGAGGCTCTGGCGGTGGAAGGTCAGGCATCAGCCCTGGGGGGGATGTTTGTTTCTCTGGAGGCCCCTCCTGAGACCCCCATCTCTGCACAGGAATAGGAACCCTGTGCCCAGCGGGTCCACCTGTCTGCCCACGTGGCCCCAACCCCAGGCTTCGTGGAGTAGAGCAGGGCTCATTCGTGTGGCACCCACACGCGGTTTCAGGGCGTGGACTTTCCCGGATGGCTGGGTGGCTTCGGGGGAGGTGGGAGCTGTTGGTGGAGAATGCCCAGCCCGGCCCTGACGATGGTCCTCTTTTCCTGCCTTAGTAGGCTGGTCCCCATCACCGTGGGGGGCCTCAATTTGGGGTTATTCTCTTCCAACTCCTGCTGGTTCCGAATCTTGCAGGGAGACCAGCATCTCCGTTAGCTGCAAATCCCGGTTGCTGTGGGGTCTTGGGGCTTCTGGGAGTCCCTGCTGGGCCCAGCGCTTCCTTTCTCACTGACCTGGAGGCCTCTCCCCACGGCTCCCCATCTGACATCTTCTCACCTGGGAGACTTAATTGTAAAGACTCACAGGGACCCAGGGGGCATCACGGGGGGCCCTCCTAGGTACTGACAGATGTTTATTCATTTTGAAAAATGGGAAAATAGCAAACAAAGATGTGTAGGGTATGTTCGGAAGAACACAGCAAAATAGTAACAGCAGTGCTTACCGCTCAGTGGGGAGAAGGCATATGGGTTTTCCCAGCTTTTATTTGGAAATCACCGTAGATGCAGAATTGCAAAGAAGCCTAGAGGTGTCCATGCACCCTGCCCCACCCCACGGTGTCATCCTGCAAAGCTGCAGGGCAACTGCCAAATCCAGACACACATGCCCCGGTGCCCACAGGGATGGCTCAGACAGCGAACTTCGCTTTCTTTATACTCCCAGTATTCCCAACACTTCTGGAATAGGCACATGATCATTATTTTTAGCTCCTTATTTCTTTTTATTTAATTAAATAAGCAACATATGGATAGTCCTTGTTTTGAGAATTTTGGGCCAGCCACGCACGGCAAAGCGGCTGAGCGCCCCTCGGCGGCTCCCTGCACAGTTACGCACTGGGATGGCACTGGGATGGGTGCGGAGAAACACCCGCTGGGTTTGGAGGTGCACAGGACCTCAGGGGGCAATCCCACCGGAGGAGCGGGGCGTGGCTTCTGGCCCAGCTACCCCCAACTTCCCAGTGGGCCCCAGGGCCTTTCCTTCCACTTCCAGGAGTGACACCAACCTTGTCTCCTCTCCCAGCCCCAAGCGGTGGGAAGAGAGGGTCCCATAACAGGCCGTGGCAGTGGCCTCTGCTGCCTGCCCACCTCAGAGGGTCCCTAGCTTGAGAGTTCAGAGCAAACCTGGGTGCTGCATGCGTCCCTCCCCTGGAAGGAGCAGGCTGGAGACAGTAGCCCCTCGTCCCACCTCCCCGGTGCACTGCGGGCGGACTGGGAACCAGGCAGCAAATCCACCCAGCTGGAAGCCCACATCCTCCTGAGAGGGCCCCAGGCCCACATCCATGGTTTTGCTGAAGTGACCAACGGTAACAGCTGTGCTGAGGGGGCTAAAGTGACCAAAGGTAACCGCTGTGCTGAGGGGGCTAAAGTGACCAAAGGTAACCGCTGTGCTGAGGGGGCTAAAGTGACCAAAGGTAACCGCTGTGCTGAGGGGGTGCTGGAGGACAGAGCGGGGGGGAAGGCGTGGTGGGCGCTGGAGGACGGGGGGGGGGAAGGCAAGGTGGGCGCTGGAGGGCAGAGGGGGCAAAGGTGAGGTGGGAGCTGGAGGACAGAGCGGGGAGAAGGTGAGGTGGGAGCTGGAGGACAGAGAGAGAGCGGGGGAAGGCGAGGTGGGCGCTGGAGGACAGAGAGGGGGCGAAGGCGTGGTACCCTGAGATCATCCCAGAAAACACGTTGGGAAGTTCTACCTTGTGTCTAGCCTAACTCCTTTCCTGGCCCCCAGGCCCTTTCCCGACAGCCCTCCCCTCCTATGCCCCTGAGCTTCCTGCTGCCTCTCCCTCTGCCCCCTGCAGCCCTGGCTTCTGGGCTGTATCCTCAGCAGGGCCTGCAGACACCCCAGAGGCCTTAAGAGCCTGGGAGGGGTTTCCAGCCACACCCTGCACTTTGATTTCTGCAGGAAACCAGGTGGCTGTGGGCCTTGGATAGGAAAGGGTTGCAGGTCTCTCTGGGGCCCAGCAACACTGGCCTGAGTATGACCAGAACAGTCACCAGAGGCCTCCTGGCAGGGCGGGTGCCGCCCCAGCCCCAGCACCTGCCGTGAGTAGGAGGAGGGGGGCAGGTGTGAAAGGTGGGCAGCAGCTGGGTCTATGCGGCTCAGCAGTGGGAAGTGAGCAGGCCAGGCTTCCAGGCGAGCTCAGGGACGGTTTTCACTGCAGCTAACCCTCTCCTGCCCGCCTGCGCTCCCCGTGGCAACCAGCGGCTCCGCAGTGTGCAACTCCTCTTTATTCTTCCAGACTCTGTGAGCCTGCACACGCTCCCATCCATCCAGGATGGAACAGCCGGGGAGAGTGGCTGAAGGATGACAGGGGTCTTTTAGGGCCAGCTGGGTGGATGAGCTGGGTCTGCTGGGGTTGAGGGCTCAGTCGGGGGTTGGGGGTTGTCGAAGTCTGGGCCCCATCCAGCTGTCCTCTTTGTCCTGCCCAGGTGTCCCTGGGGTTCCTGTTCTGCCCCCGGCTTCTCTGGGGTTAAGTCCTCCTCCCTGTTCCCTCACTGTGGGGTTTGGCAGCATGGCACAGTGTGGAGCTTGGACCGGCAGTCAGGGTCACAGCAGACCTCAGGAACTCCGATTCCAGCGCCAGCACTGAGTACTCCTCTTTTGGGGACATCAGAGCCTCTCCCTTGGCTACCTGGGGAGGCTGGTATGGAGGGAGCTGGAGGGAGATAGGGGGAAGTGAGGGGAGGTGGGGGAAGGAGGGAAAGAGCGAGGAGGGGGAAGGGAAGGAGGAAGGGGAAGAAGGTGGAGGGGGAAGGCGGGGAGGGGGAGGTGAGGGCAGCTCAGGCCCTTCTTCCTGCTCTGATCTTCCTGGCCTGAGGACAAGAGCTGCTCCCAGACCTTCGGAGGCCCCCTGGGGCAGAGGGATACTTCAGAGAACAGCCGGGTGACCTGCCTCCCTGCCTCCCTGCCTCCCTGCCTCCCTGCTCTGCATGACGCAGCACTAGGCCCCTGTGAGGCCAGTCACCCCTGCAAGGTGGGGGGTCACGGCCCCTGCCTGGACGGGCGGCACAGCCCATATGTCCTTACTTGAGCCTTCTCTGCTTCCAGAGGCTGCCCTGGGCGCCTGACCCCGGAACCATCATCTCCAGCTCCCCAACCCGTCCCCCACGGCCTGGGGCAGGCACCAGCCTGGGGAGGGGTCTCCATGCTCAGTTCCTTCCTGTCTTGTTCAGAGAGACATGGCCTGACCACTTGCGGTCAGCGGGATCCGCAACCCTGCCAGGGGCCCCATGACACGCCCCCGCTGCACAGAGCATGTGACCCCAGAGGCCACCCTGGCCACTTCCAGAAAGCTGTGGGCCCTGGGATACTCCCCTCCCGGGGTGTCTGGTGGCAGGCCCGTGCCTATCCCTGCTGTCCCCGGGGTGGACCCGGGAGTCAGGAGCTCCAGCACGGCCAGCTGGGCATATTCTGAGATTGGCCATCAGCCCCATTTCTGCTGCAAAACTGGTCAGATCTGGTGTTGCCTCCATGGGGCCTAAAGACAGGGCCAAGTGCCTGCACCGTGGACCACAGCCGAGCCACTGGGCAGCCGGCGATGGCCCCACACAGCAGCACTGTGGACCCCGCTCTCTGGGCAGCCCTGTCCTAGGCCTGGACACCTGCAGAGCCTGGGACCGCGTGGATGGGCAGATCCTGGGCCAGCTGCGGCCCCTGGCAGAGGAGGAAGAGGAGGAGGGCGCCGGGGCCACCTTGTCCAGGGGGCCTGCCTTCCCCGGCATGGGCTCTGAGGAGTTGCGTCTGGCCTCTTTCTATGACTGGCCGCTGACCGCTGAGGTGCCACCCGAGCTGCTGGCTGCTGCTGGCTTCTTCCACACAGGTCAGTCCCGGGTGGGGGAGCCTTCCTGCCGTGGGCCTGGGCACGATTCTGGACCCTTCCAGCCCAGGGCTCTGCCTCCTCTGTAGCATCCATCCCCCAACAGGAAGGGCCTGGCCTGATGACGGAGCAGTGGTCCTGCAAGCCCCTTCAGTGCCCATGGGCTCGTGCCTGACACCCTCCCCCGGAGTCTCCGCTGGCTGAGTGTTTCAGACTGTGGGACATGAGGAGGGGCTGCCTCTGGCCACGGTCTGGGGGTCTCAGCTGTGGAGGCCACCAGCTTGGTGCACAAGTACCCTTTTGTGATAGAAGTGGGTGGGGCTGACATTGCCTGGGGCCCTCACCTTCCTTGCTGCTGTTCTGCACGGGGAGAGGAGATGTTTAAAGAACAGGATCAGGGTGACCAAGGCAGGCCGTGGTCAGCCAGAAGGTCCTGGACGCTCAGGCTGTGGGGAATTTCTCCAGGCCCCAACCTGCAGCTACTGTCTGGTCTTCCCCAACTGAATCAAGTCCCCGTAGTACCTATCCTAGTCTTGGCCTGGGCCTGCTCCTCAGCCCTACAGCTGCGGACCGTGTGGTCAGACCTGAGTTCAGGTCCCAGCTCTGCCACTTCCTGGCTGAAGGACAGGGCAGCAGGGCCCACCGAGGGCTTTACAAATACTGGCACAGCCATGGTCATTGTCAGCAGTGGGCTCTGGGGGGCACCATCCTGGTAAGGCTGGACCAACTTAAGACAGCTGGTGGCGGGGACAGTGGCTGGGACAGTGAGGAGCCGTGGTGTGAAGGGGCAGGCCCAGCTCACCCACCTCCCTGGAGGTCCAAGGCTCAGCAGGCCAAGGCCAGGCAAGAGGCATGGCAGGTACAGAGCCGGGGTCTTTGGGGCTGGTAGAGGTCCAGTGCCCGATGCAGCCCAAACCCGTGATGTCAGTGGTAGGTGACGTATCTCATGGATGCCGACGAGGGGATGGGGCCGCCAGGAGGTAGAGAGATGAGGGGTCCCCCACCCCCAAAGGGAGGTGTGCGTTCCTCAAACCAAGCCTGGCCCCAGACTGGCCTTCTAAGGCAGCCTGCCTTCTTCCTCTCACTGGGAATCCATCTTGGGGAAGCAGAGACCTGGGGAGGGGCCCTTCTGGCTCCTGAAGCCCTAGGGCTCTAGATGTGCCAAGCCCTGGGGGCCCCACTGCTCCCTCTGTGAACAATGCAAATGCCAGCTCAGTCCTTTCCTGAACATTCTCGCCCATCCTGGCCGGCACCCCAGTCACCCTTGTCCCATTTTCACCTTTGATGCTAATGAGGTGCAAGTGACATCCCCCACCAAGCCCCTTGCCCACCCCCTCCTCCTTCTTGTCACCTGGGAGCTCCCCTCCAGCTGAAGCTCTCATAGCCTTGGAAGGACACACCGGGGGCCCGGGAACTGGGTGGGGCCTGGCTGAGGCCAGCATCTCTCCGCACCCCAGGCCAGCAGGACAAGGTGAGGTGCTTCTTCTGCTGCGGGGGCCTGCAGAGCTGGAAGCGCGGGGACGACCCCTGGACGGAGCATGCCAAGTGGTTCCCCAGGTACTGGCCGCCCCCACAGGGCTCCGGGTCTGATCACGGGTTGGGGGTGGGCCCCAAACGGCTCTGTCGACCCAACACCAGGCCTGCTTTGCCTCCCTGGCCCCACAGGGCACTGGGGAGGCTTTTCTGTGGATGATGCTTCTGGCCGGCAGGTACCCACTTTTCCTGTGAGGGCCCTTTTTAGGAAGGGCTGCTGGGGGCAGAAATGCCTCTCACATGGGACTACCCTGAAGCCCCGTGGAGGCGTCTCCAAAGCAGCCCTCCTCGCCCAGGCCCACGGGCACTGCAGGGCAGCGGGAGGAGGGGGCCCAAAGCTGACCCCCGGGGATCCAAGGGCTTGAAGCAGACAGTGGGGGCCCTGAACGCCAACCTACATCTGTGGGGCATCTGCAGCTGTCAGTTCCTGCTCCGGTCAAAAGGAAGAGACTTTGTCCACAGTGTGCAGGAGACTTACTCGCAGCTGCTGGGCTCCTGGGTAAGCGCCACCTCTCCTCGGGGCTCCGGGCGGCAGTGGGGTCCTGCCCCTCCTATTTCCCCAAGGCATCAATGGTCTCTGGCTCCTTCCAGGACCCGTGGGAAGAACCGGAAGACGCAGCCCCTGTGGCCCCCTCTGGTGAGAACTGACACCACCCCCGCTGACTCCTTGTGCACCTGCAACCTGTGCTTGGCCAAGGCCACTGGGTGTCCCCACCCTCCCGGACAGCAGGGAGAGTGACGGGCACGTGACTGGATGTGAGGCTGCTGCCAGGGTTGGCTTCAGGGAGCTGTGCCATGAGAGGGGTGGGGGCGGGGCGGCAGGGGCCTCCCCCAGTGCTAGGCCCCATTCTGCTTCTCTCCCAGCTTATCCCTTGGGCACAGCCCATCGCCCCTCGCCATACCACCCCCAACAGTGCCCAGCACTGCAGCTACTGCCAGATGGGCTGGATGTGCAGAGGGCCTTGGACAAGGGACAGGCTCTCTGGTGACCCCTCCAGGAAGCCTCTGGATCCTGTTATGCTGTGGGAGGGGTGGGAAGAAGTGCCGGGAGCGGGGGTACTCCGCAGCCCCTCCACTCCCGGCCAGAACTGGACCCCACAGGCTGCGGACCTGTATCTGGGCCGGCCCAGCTTTCCCTTTGGGAGTTAGGCCTCAAGTCTATCCTAACTGTCCACAGTCCCTGCCTCTGGGGACCCTGAGCTGCCCACGCCCAGAAGAGAGGTCCAGTCTGAAAGCGCCCAGGAGCCAGGTGCAGGCCCGGGACCCCCTGGGGTGGGGGCTGGGGCAGGGGAGGGCTAGGTGACCCCGACCTTCCATGGCCCATAGAGGGTGGGGGCCAGGGCCTGGGGACATTTCGCAGGCCTGTCCTCCTAGGAGGAGTCAGTCCATCCCAGGCCCAGAGGGCGTGGTGGGTTCTTGAGCCCCCAGGAGCCAGGGATGTGGAGGAGCAGCTGCGGCGGCTGCAGGAGGAGAGGACGTGCAAGGTGTGCCTGGACCGCGCCGTGTCCATCGTCTTTGTACCGTGCGGCCACCTGGTCTGTGCTGAGTGTGCCCCCAGCCTGCAGCTGTGCCCCATCTGCAGAGCCCCCGTCCGGAGCCGCGTGCGCACCTTCCTGTCCTAGGCCAGGTGAGCGCCCCAGCACCACACGCAGCCAGCCCTCCTGCGGAGGTGGCCCTAAGCCGGCCGTGCCCGGCCCTCCTGAACCCATGCAGGCCCTTCCCGGGTGGCAGCATCAGCCTGTCTTTACCGCGCCCGCAGGTCCCACTGATCGCGCCCGTCAATCTTACTGCCTCCCTTGGCGCTTAGGTTGGGGCCTGGTCCTTCTCAGCACCGCGCCCTGGCGGCCACCACAGCTCTGCCTGCCTGCATTAACTAACGCCTGCCGGCTCCTCTCGGCCTTGATTTTCCTCAGTGGTCAAGGAAAGCCGGCTTTGGAGGCGTTTGGGGAAACAGGGTGGGCCGGGTTGGGCTTACACAAGCGAGACACCGGCCTGGCCTCTACGCAGGGCCAAGGCATGGTGGGAACACCTGCATGGGAAGGGCGTGTGTGAACCTGTTCTTAGAGAAGTGGGTGGGATGCCCCATGCTGGCCGTGGGACAGGTGCTGTGACCGCCTCGGGGCTCCCCAGGGCCTCTGTAGTTACCCCCAGGATGTGTCTGAAGATCTTCTGGCGGGGGACAAAGTGGTCGGGCAGGGAACTCTGGGATCTGAGGCTCCTGGCTAGGTGGGCCCCGTCGGTTGCCATTGACTCACCCACCCCTCCTCTCCCTCTAGGTGCCCTGGCCGGCCAGGTGGGCTGCGGAGTGGGCTCCCTGCCCCTCTCTGCCTGTTCTGGACTGTGTTCTGGGCCTGCTGAGGATGGCAGAGCTGGTGTCCATCCAGCACTGACCAGCCCTGATTCCCCGACCACCGCCCAGGGTGGAGAAGGAAGCCCCTGCTTGGCATGGGGGATGGCTTTACTGTAGCTGTTTGGATGCTTCTGAATAGAAATAAAGTGGGTTTTCCCTGGATGTACCCGGCAGCCTGTTCCAGACCATGAGCTGCCTCCCCACCCACCCAACCCGACACAGGTCACCACCTCTCCAGGCCAGCAGGGCAGCACCTGCCCAGGTGCAGCTGGCTCCAGGCTGCTCCCCAAACTTCCCCCACTCCCGTGGACTCCCCCTTCCGGGCCCCTTGCCTCCCCCTCGCGCTTATCCTCCAGTATTTTAAGGACTGTTGGAACGGGCAGGCCTCAGGCCCCACCTGAGATTGTACCCCTGACTGTCCCCCAAGCTCGGCATCTTCCGGAGAGTGGGCGAGGGCCATGTTCCTGTTTATTTACCAACTTGATGATACCTGGGGGAGCCTTTGGGACTGTTTGCCCAAGACCCCTCTTTACAAGAGTACCGCCTGCTCGTCACCACCACGTGCCCTGCCCTGTGCCTTGGGGCCTGGCTCTGCCGTTCCTGGTCAAGCCCAGCCCCCACCCCAGGGCTCCATCAGCCTCAGCTCCTGGGTGGAGTGGGGATTCTTCTGGCACGAGTTTGGGGTTGGGCACCCTCCATGTTCAACTGGGGCCCTCACCACTTGAGGGGTCTCGGGGCTCACATTGACTTCCTGGGGAGGCTGCGCCGTTCCCGCGTCGCTGCATCCTAGTAGCGGTGCTTGCAGCCTGAGGGTCCAGCAGCCCCAGGTGGGCACCTGAGGGAGGGGCGCCTCGATGAGATGACGGCCTGGGGGCAGAGCTGTGACCCCCATGTTGCCGGAGGAGGTGGGCATGTGGGGCTCTGCCTTTTATATGTTTTCTTTTTTTTTAAGAGAAAGGAAATTACAAACTCTCTTGATGCTGCAGCCAGCTGTGGCACTGCCCTGCCACCCTGGCT
The DNA here is from genome assembly GCF_009828535.3 of Hylobates moloch. Lineage (NCBI taxonomy): Eukaryota > Metazoa > Chordata > Mammalia > Primates > Hylobatidae > Hylobates > Hylobates moloch. The sequence continues at coordinate 1,005,508 of NW_026652296.1, read as the reverse complement.
GGTGTCCAGCACTTAGAACCCAGGGCAGGTGCTGCTGGCCACCTGGGGGGTGCTGGTTGGGGGTACGTCCCAAGGCCTGGCAGCTCCTGTCATTGTCACTGGTCGGTCACTGAGGCTGGAGGCCGCAGGAGCAGGATCAGCTGTTTCCTCACTTACGCAGGCCTGTGGGGACAAGGTCAGAGAGCAGCTGGGGGAACAGGGCTGGGGCGGCCACTGGGGGCTGCCACCCCCTCCCCCTGGAGAACCTGAAATGGAACAAAGTCCAAGCAGTGGAAGGCTTCAGGCCTTTGGCAGAAAGGAGGTGGGTGGGGCTGAGGCCCTGGAAGGCCCCCACTGCCTCTCCCTGTGCCGGCAGGTCTTGTGCCTGTTTGCTGACATCTCAGTGGGATCTGGGCTGTGGGGCTGGGGGTGGGGTGGAGGCTCACCCAGGGGTGTGCCTGGGTCCCTGGCTCAGGGCCTGCATTTGACCCCACCCCTGCCCAGGTCTTTACTCCCTCGTTCTCTGACATGGGAGCTGGGCTCCTGCAACCTTGAACGGCGCCTGCCATGACAGCCCTCATTTTTAGGAGAGAAGGGCCGGGGGCTACCCAGGGGCATGCCATCAGGTGTCTCTGGGGGCCTGGGCAGCCCAGGGGCGGTGCAGCCACCTATTCTGAGCCCCAAACTAGGATTGTGTACAGGGCAGGCTGTGTGGCAAAAGCTATTTCAGAGGAGGCCAGCTGGGAGCCCCGGCACCCCACCCCAAGGTCTGGGGTTTGCAGAGTTGTGGACACTGCCTTTCAAGAAACAAGCCTGGTTCTGCCAGACAGGAAACCAGGGCCCCAGCTCCTGCCATGGAGAGAGCCCTGCAGCACCCCCATGCCGCCTGCTGGGAAGTGGCTCTTCAGGACACCCTCACGGCCCCTGACTCAGAGCCGACTCCTGGACCCAACCCCCTCCCACAGGCTCCATCTCTGCTGGGCTCTGAGCTTCTGGGCTGGGACTGGGTCCCAGGTCTCTGCAGCCCCAGTACCACCCCAGAGCCTGGCACGAAGCAGATGTTAGAAAAGTGAGGGTGGATGGATGGATGGATGGCAGAACGGACAGGCAGGTGCCTGGTGAGGCCCCCAAGGAAGGCAGCCTCTCGCTGTGAGCGCCAGATTGGCCAGGCTGGCCGCAGAGCAGGTTCTGCCGGCCATACTTACAAGTACACCTACTTGGACAAGAGGCTGGATGGCTTTTCATTGACATGGTAGAGAGGAAATGGATCAAATCCACCAATGAAATCAACTGAAAGAAATCAAGACCCAAATAAAACAAAACCCACAAAATGGAAAAGATGTCAGAGTGGAAAACAAGCCCAACCAGAGAACGAAGCCCAAGGGGTCCCTGGGGGCACAGACGGTGCCCAAAGCCCTGACGTGACAGCAGAGGGGACATGGCCTGGGGGGACGGTGGGGGTAGGACAGCCTGGGTCCTCTGGCCCATGCGGGGATGGCCTGGGGGGACGGCGGGGGTAGGACGGCCCGGGTCCTCAGCCTGTGCCGGGGCTGCACCGTGTTCCGCCCACTCTCCCGCCACCCTCCGTCACATTCAGACACGATGGCTCCCTTGACACTGTGTCTGCACAGCCAGCAGATGGCAGGGGCTTGCTGGGCAAAGTCGATGCATTTTGAACCCCAGGTTCAAGTGGGGTTCCCATCTTAAAATGTTTGAATGGAACCAGCGTGAGGAAGCCGTTTGCCTCCTCCCAGGAAGCTGGCTGAGCTCTGAGTGACGGTTTAGGATCAGCAGCAGAGTGGCTGAGGGATGCTGGGCGCTGGGGGCCAAGGCTCTGAGGGCGTCCTTCACCTCTGGAATCAGGCCTGGTCTGAGGGTAGAGTGCCCTTTGACACGTGGACTGCTGACCCCATGGCCCCTGGAGTCCTGGGGACAGATGGCTCTGAACTGGATTCTGACCCCAGGGATAGTTCTGTCCATAGGAACCGTGGGACCCCTGGGCGCACCCAGATGCTGCTTAGCGTCTGCCCTTCCACTCGGCTCTATCCTTCTCCACAGGGTCTTCCTGTGAGACCACATCTGGATGAGGGGCCCAGCGAGGGCACCTGAGTGGACCACTCGTATAGCAAATCACAGGAAAGCTGACGGGGGCTGGCGAGCAGAGGGAAAATGAAAACCCTGCCTAGATGGGTCCAGGCTGCCACCGAGGGCCTGATGTGAGCGTCCCGGCCAGCGGGGCCTGTTTCTGAGCTGCCTAGATGGGTGCAGGCTGCTACCGAGGGCCTGATGTGAGCGTCCTGGCCAGCGGGTCCGGGTTCTGAGCTGTCTAGATGGGGTCCAGGCTGCTACCGAGGGCCTGATGTGAGCGTCCCGGCCAGTGGGGCCTGGTTCTGAGCTGTCTAGATGGGGTCCAGGCTGCTACCGAGGGCCTGATGTGAACATCCCGGCCAGTGGGGCCTGGGGGTCCAGGCTGCCACCGAGGGCCTGATGTGAGCATCCTGGCCAGCGGGTCCCGGTTCTGAGCTGTCTAGATGGGGTCCAGGCTGCTACCGAGGGCCTGATGTGAGCATCCTGGCCAGCGGGGCCCGGTTCTGATCTGCCTGGAGGCTGCAGCGGCCTGGACCTCAGCAGTCTGAGCTCAGACCTTCTACCTGTGGCCACTCTGGGGATCATGAGGGCAGGCCCAGCCCGAAGCACAGGAGCCCTTGGACCTGGGGGGCAGCTGACCCCTGGAGTCCCCAGGCCAGGACCTCTGCTCATCTCTTCCCTGGTGTGTGGCAAGTCCTTGCTCAGGCCTACAGCCATGAGCAAGGCCCTGCTGGACGTGGGGTCCCTCCCAAGGGGGGAGGTCTCTCGCCTTGCCCCAGACAGGACAGACTCAGAGCTGCCACCTCTGTAGGCGTCTCCCGCCCCGCTGCCTGCGGAGGCCCCATACTCACAGCTGTCCTCTTCCTCTGTAAACACGCTGACCACATAGCAGCCACAGACAAAGCCCAGAAGCTGAAAGACACCACAGGCGGGGGCATGAGTGTGGCCAGGAGAGCCTGCGGGGTGTCACTGTGGCGACGTGGGCAGGGGCACCCGACCACCAAGGCCCTGCCCCTCCTGGACCTCAGGTTCCTCCTCTGTAACATGGAGTAGGAGAGCTGACCCGTGGGCATCCTCAGCTCTCAAGTTCCGGACGCACCCCTGCCTTCCACCCCCCCCACTCAACTGGGTAGGGGCAGGTGGGTGAGGATAATGGATATTGGGTGGGGCAGATGACCAGGTCAGCCTGAGTGGCCGCAGGGAGCGGGGTGAGGACACAGAAGCCCAGGCTGGATGAACCCCAGGCCAGCACAGTCCCAGCCCAGAGTCCCCTCAGGCCTCCTGCCTTTGGCCCCAGCCCACCCCAGCCAGTAGCCACCAGGGGTTCCTCCTCCTCTGTGGAGCAAGCCATCTGGGATTCTGGTTTTCAGCCCGGCAAAGTGCAGGAGAGACAGGCTGAGGACTCGGGGTCCAGCAGGCAACTCCGGGCAGAGTTGGGGGCTGGCTGCTGCCTGTGGGGCAGGGGTCAGGCAGGGAGAGGGGAGGGACTGGGAGTCCAGGGCAGAGGGCAGGCCACTGCAAAGCCGCAGACACCTGCATCCAGGGCCACTGAGGGAAAAAGGGCTCTGGCAAAGGGGGGACAGTGCTGCCGCAGCCAGAAACACCAACGGCGTGAGCGAGGGCCTGGCCAGGGGCACTCCAGGCCACAGACACCGAGGGAGGCGGCAGTGGGTCTGTGACTGGAGGGGCCCCAGAACGAAGCAGGAAACCTTCCTGGCTGCACCTCAGGCCAACCGCTGAGCAGCCGCGTGACCTCAAACATTCACTTCATCTTCTGGTCTCGGTTTCTTCCTCCATAGCCCTGGCCCAACAGCCCCCCGTGAAGGCCACCGTGCCCAGGAGAGGAGACAGGACATGCAGGCCAGGCCCCAGGGCTGGACATGCCTGGGCTCCGTCCCCCCGATCCCCCACCTCATCTGGTACAGGCAAGTTGGCAGTTGCTTTCCTGGAAATCCAGCTCCTTTCTAGGGGTCAGTCAGGGGCCAGGAGACCTCTCTTACCACCAGGCAGGCAGACCTATCTCCTTGATATTGAGACAAACTCAAGAAGCTGTCCCAAATGGCCATTTCTGGTTCCATGCCATGGCCAGGGTGGGAGCAGGGGTGAGGGTGGGCAACCTCCATGGCTCGTCCCCCCCTCACCCCAAAGGAGCCCAAGACTCCCCCATCCTGGAGCTGGTCGTGGTGCTGAACAGGCAGCCGAGCTTGGGGAGCCATTGGAAGGTGCCCCTTCCAGCCAGTGCCCTCCCCGCCTAGGGACCTGCAGGCCGCCTCTGTCCCACACCCCCGTGCTCCCCACCCTACACACCACCGCCTCCTGCCCATTCTCCTGGCTCCAGCCCCAGGTCCACCCCCAAGCTCTCCCCTCTCCCTGCTACATGGAGGCCTGGGATCTGCAGGCCCCACGCCTCACCCCCCAGAGCCTGGCATTGTCAGACGACTCTCTTGCCACCACCGTTTCCCTCCCCCCCTCCCCAGCACAGCTCGGCAGAGGCCAACCAAGCCGCCAGCCTCTCCCAGACCCTCCAAAGCAAACAGCAGAGCCGAGCTCCTAGCGAGGACTAGCTGGCTGGAATTTAGAAACCACATCCTATCAAAGAAATTCCCACCTCTGGGAGTCAGGATAAAAGCCAACAGGAGGCCCCATCTCCGCAACCATGCAGAACACCCACTCCTCCAGCCTCGGCTCCCACAGCCCGCCAGCCCCCTCCGAGAGAATCTTCATTCATTCCCCTCTAGCTTCCTTTTTTTTTTTTTTTTTTTGAGATGGAGTCTCGCTCTGTCTCCCAGGCTGGAGTGCAGTGGCGCAATCTCGGCTCACTGCAAGCTCCGCCTCCCGGGTTCACGCCATTCTCCTGCCTCAGCCTCCCGAGGAGCTGGGACTACAGGCGCCGCCACCACGCCCAGAGAATTTTTTGTATTTTTAGTAGAGACGGGGTTTCACCGTGTTAGCCAGGATGGTCTCGATCTCCTGACCTCGTGATCCGCCTGCCTCGGCCTCCCAAAGTGCTGGGATTACAGGCGTGAGCTACTGCGCCCGGCCGAGCTTCCTTTCTGTTGCCTTCTCACAAAGCCTAATCTCGGGAGCTTTGATGTGCACACTTGGGAAATCGGCTCTTTCTCCTCCAGTGGCAGGCACCTGCATTCCACGCATTTTGGGGGCAATTGGGGCCCCCTCTGTGCCTTGCTGAGTGGCTTTGGTGGGAGAAACAAGCCCCGACCGGAGCTGGCAGGTGCGTCTGTGGCGCCTTGCTATGGGGCAGCACCTTCCTGGCCTGATTTCCCGCAGGAGCAGAGCAGAGCCCAGGAAGGAGTCCGGGGAGCTCACGAGGTCACCCGCACCGTGACGTGTCAGGCCATGGGGTCCTTAGATTTGGAATGCAGCTTCCACCGCCAGCTGCTGGCCATGGAGCCTCGCTCCTAGAAGCCCCATGTCCACCTGGTGTGTTGCGTCGACGCCACCGTCTGCACCAGGGAAAGTCAGGGAGCCTCGAGATGGGTCAGAAGTTCCTCCAGAGACGGCACCAGCCATGCTGCAGTCACATCGGCCCTGCCCCAGGAGCTCCTGAGGCGAAACGCTGACCAAGCACCCTCCACACACCCACCTCAGCTTTTGCCTCCTTCTGAGCACTTCGAGGAAGGCACTGGCACATCTGCATTTTACAGAAGCGGGAGCTGAGGCACAGGGAGGTTGTTAGGCTCACAGAGGCGGCACAGCGGGGAAGTGGCCGTGTGGCCAGATCAGGAGCAGCATCGTAGCCCCTGTTCTCGACCAACCCGTGCAGGGCGGGAGAGGACGGCAGAGTCCCGTTCCTGCACAAGCAACAGCTGCTCCTCAGGGCCACCCGGGGCCACAGAATCCCTGTCCGGTCAGACCTGGGTCACGTGGTGCCAGCCTTGCCAGGTGCACACTCCAGGTTCCCGACAAGGCTGAGGGACTTCTTGCCAGCCAAGCCCCAGGCTCTGTCCACTTCCCGTGACTGGCATGGGCTCGGGGCAGCCGAGGGAACAGGCGGGACACACGTGGATGGGTTTGTCAGGAAGATGCATTCCCCTCCTCCTTGGGGCCATCAAAGCCAGAGGCGGGGTGTCTCGGCCTGATCTGGGTCCTTCCCACTCCCCACAGCAAACACCATGCTCAACTTGAGAAATGGCCTGGGTTGGCCCCGCCTGGGGGAGGTGGTTTGCAGAGGAGGCACTGAGGTGCCAGCCACATGGGACCCACCCGTGACACCTTAACCTCTCCGGCAAGGGTGGGGGATGAGGAAGGCAGAGACAGGCCTGAGGCCTGGTCAGCTGGCCCCGCCCCAGGGAGATGAGCTCCCAGCTCCGTGTCCCCTCCCCCATCAACCCATCCCTACCCCAGGGTCCCCTTCCCCACGCTCACCGCGATCAGGATCTGCAGGCCGCTGTGTAGGGCCTCCACATAGCTGGGCTCCAGGGCACAGCCAGCACGTGACACCAGGGCTCGGCCATGGGGGGTCCTGAGGCCCACTGCCGGCACCTCCTCGTGCAGACAGCCCGGCCAGTGCTCACGCCACCAGGAGCGATGCCGGGAGAGGCTGAAGGTCAGTAGCTCGCTGTCCTAGGGGAGAGGTGCGGGAGCAGGGCTGGTTAGCACCAGGAGGTGGGCGGCCTCACCCACTGCAGCCTGCCGGGACAACACCACAGAGAGGCAAGAGGAGGTCCTGTCCTCCCACCTCCTCTGTCCTCCCACTGCACTCTGCCCCCGGGGCTCCAGCCATGGTGGGGAAAGGAATACCAACGCCCTCCCAGCCGCTCCTGTGCCTGCCCTCAAGCCACACACCTCCTCCTCTAGGAAGGCCTCCCTGCCCAGACCCCAGAACTCGCTCTCAGGGGCACTGGGCCCCTTCCTCATGTCTCTGGCCAAAGCTCCATGTGACGTGTGTCTGCCTCAGGACAGTCTCCCCAGCTGCAGCCCCAGGTATGGTTCCAGGAAGCGGAGGCCCGTCTGCCTGGCTGGGCACCTGCCCTAGTGCCCACCTGTGCCGCACCGGCCAGAACAGAGAGCCCCCCGGGGAGACCAAAATCCACCCACCCCGGCTTTAGGACCAACCTCTGAGCTGCAAGCAAAGTGCCTGAAACAGGCTCAGTCAGGGTCGGCTCAGCGATGACCCCCAGCCCTGTTTCCCCTGGTTGCCTGCATTACAGGAGGCACGAGGCTTTACCAGCCTGGAGGGTTGGTCCGGCTGGGGCAAAGGACCCCACGTGGCCCCAGGATGGTGGTGTCCATTCACCTGCACATCTCTGCCAGGATTTGTCCCTGCTCTGAGGCCCCTCTTCCCCAGCTGGAGCCCCCTCAGCTGCCAATACTTACAGACGCCTTTCTTTCACCAATCAAATAACTGGTCTTTCCCCAAACCTTTACTGAATTACCAACTACAGACCAGGGATGTTCTGGGTGCTGGGGACAGAGCCATGCACAGACTGAACCCCTGCCTCAGACGACAGATGAAGAGCAAACACGGGGTGTTACCAGGGGCCTGGCCGGGAGCCAGGGAAGGACCTCGCATTGCCTCCCGGTCTGTACTCACCTGTAAGAGGCCACCGACTTCCAGGTAGAAGCAGATGATGAAGATGTTCCAGGTGACCCAGACCGTTGCCCACACCGTGTACTAGGGAGAGGAGAGGATGGGGCGGCAGCTGAATGCAGCTCCTGGGCACACCTGTTTGCACCCAGCCCCCGGGGGAAGGGGTCCCGTGATTGCATAGGAGGGGTGGCCCCTGCTCCTGAGTCTGGCGGCCCCCAGATGCACAGCATGGAGAAAGGGGTCCCCCAAGCCCACCCTGGGACATGTCTCAGAGCTTTCCCACGTGGGCGCCCCAGGAATAAGGCGGTGGGACAGCCAGCTCGAGGGAGCCCCAGCGCAGGTCGGCGTACGGACAGTGTCCCCGGCTGAGCTGCCACGGCCTGTCCTCACCTCACCAGGCAGGCATTGCATGCGGACAGCACAGGCCTCCACTGCAGAGCACCCCCAAAACCACCCCCAAGAGAGCACCCCAAAGAGCTGCCAGAAGCTTTTGTAAATGAAGTTTTGCGGACACAGCCACACCCATTTGTGTACACACAGCTCAGCTGCTTTTGCGCTGGGACTGCGCGGGCCACAGCACCTAAAGTATTTACCATCTGCCCTTTACAGGAAAAGTTGGCTGCAAACCACTGGTCTGGACCGATTATTTGGTTCTGCACCGAATGAAAATGCTGACTAAGCAGAGACATTTTTCTGAACATTCTTTCAGCTTCTCCAGAGGATACAGTAAGGACAGTATGGCCGGGGGTCTGCTGGGTTCCAGGCCCCACCCTGGGCTTGCTGCAGTGATTCTGTGCCTGTTTTCCTATCTGTAAAACAGGGATCATGGCAGCACCTAGATCCCTGGCTACTGAGGGGATGAATTCATGAAGGCGTTCGGTGCCTGGGGCTCCCCAATATATGCAGCTTCTCCTTCAAGCAGCCTGAGAAAAGCCCCTCCGTCCGAACCAGAATTCTAGATGTCCAGGCAGCAAACAGGTCTGAACCCAGGGGTCTGGGTTGGCATTTGTGGGGTGTTCAATGGTGTCCAGGAAAATATGCCAGGATGGTGCCACGGGAGCTGCCATCCTGGTCACCCCAACCCACCTGCCCATAAAGGGGGCCGGGCCCAGGACTCACCACCATGACGTAGCGTGGCCGGTATTGGATGGTGCCGAAGAGTCCCAGGATGACGACGATGATGTGGACGAAGTTGGCCAGGATGGGCGCCCACTGGTAGCCCAGGAAGTCAAACACCTGCCTCTCCAGGGCGGTGACCTAGGAGCAGGGCGGGCGCCATGAAGTGTGGACCTGAGGGAGGCCCCAGGCCTGCCAGCCAGGTACTGGGCCAAGGTGACAGGATCTCAGCAGGGACTTCCTCCCCACACCCGCCCACCACACCTTTGTTTGACGAAGGATGCCAGGGCTCTAACTCCTGCTCCATGACCACCACCGAGCAGGCACTGAGCATCTACTGTGTGCTTGGCTCTTCCAAGAAAAATCCCCAAATGAGCCTGACAGGCCCTCGTGTGTCCCCACGCGTCACCGTCTGTCCCTGCGTGAGCGTTCCTCCCTTGAGTAGGCCCCATCCCCTCTGTCCCCAGTTTCCTCATCTGGAGAATGGGAACACCGGGGGCTGCTCTAAATCACGAATTGTAGGGCCAGGTGGCAGACACACAGATGGCCCAGAAAGCGCCACTCGGGGGGGTCAGATGGCCAGGAGGGACCGACGCGGATTCACAAGGGTACTGGATGCCGAGGCCCCAGCCTGCTGCCTGCATCTCTGCCTTGGGGACAGTGCTGGTGAGGCTGCTCTCTGGCAGGCAGGCAGTCTCCCCTCCACTTCAGGACATTACAGGACTCTGTTGAACTGGCCCTCCACACGAGGCCGAGAGAGAACCAACGAAGGGGGAGGGAAAGGTGCCTGAGGAATATAAAGTTGGTATTTTATATTTAGGAGACCAAGAAAACCTGAGCAAAGCCATGACCAGGCCACTAACCGCAGGGACTGGCGCACTCGGCCCCACCCGTCACCAGCTCCTTCCCACGTGCTGGTGAAGCACAACCCAGAGAAGAGAAGATGCTGCGGAACCCACCCCATCCCCCACCCCAGCCACTCCATCCCCCACCCCCCACCCCAGCCACTCCATCCCCCACCCCCCACCCCAGCCACTCCATCCCCCATCCCAGCCACTCTATCCCCCATCCCCCACCCCAGCCACTCCATCCCCCATCCCCCAGCCACTCCATCCCCCATCCCCCACCCCAGCTGCCCCATCCCCCCCATCCACCCTACCCCCACCCCAACTGCCCTATCCTCCACCCCAGCCACTCCATCCCCCATCCCCCATTCCAGCCAAAAGACAGCTGGGCCTGGGGGACCACTACCACCAAGGCGCAGAGACCGGTAGTGGCCCCGAATGCCGGGATGTGCTGATATTTATTGGATACAAGACAAATGGGCAGGGTAAGGAGTGTGAGCCATCTCCAATGATAGGTAAGGTCACGTGGGTCACATGTCCACTGGACAGGGGCCCTTGCCTGCCTGGCAGCTGAGGCAGAGAGAGAGGGAGAGAGAGAGACAGCTTACACCGTTATTTCTGCTTATCAGAGACTTTCAGTACTTTCACTAATTTGCTGCTGTTATCTAAAAGGCAGAGCCAGGTGCACAGGATGGAACATGAAGGTGAACTAGGAGCGTGACCACTGAAGCACAGCATCACAGGGAGACGGTTAGGCCTCCAGATAACTGCGGGCGACCCTGACTGATGTCAGACCCTCCACAAGAGGTGGAGGAGTAGAGTCTTCTCTAAACTCCCCCGGGGAAAGGGAGACTCCCTTTCCCGATTTGCTAAGTAGTGGGTGTTTTTCCTTGACACTGACGCTTCTGCTAGACCACCGTCCGCTTGGCAACGGGCATCTTCCCAGATGCTGGCGTTACCGCTAGACCAAGGAGCCCTCTGGTGGCCCTGTCAGGGCATAACAGACGGCTCACACTCTCGTCTTCTGGTCACTTACTGTATCCCTTCAGCTCCTATCTCTGTATGGCCTGGTTTTTCCTAGGTTGTGATTATAGAGCAAGGATTATTATAATATTGGAACAAAGAGTAATTGCTACAAACTAAAGATTAACAGTATTCATATATAATCATATCTATGATCTATATCTAGTATAACTATTGTTGTATTATATATTTTATTATACTGGAACAGCTTGTGCCCTCAGTCTCTTGCCTTGGCACCTGGGTGGCTTGCTGCCCATAAAACTCTTAGTCCCAGGCCTCCCCATCCTGCCCAGAGGACACTAACCTATGAGGAGGGATGTCTGCCCTGCCGGAGCCCCGGGGGGGAGGTAAGCGAGACCCCAAGGGGGGCAGTTCTTGCCCTGGCCCACTTCGCCTACGCCAGGCACAGTCCTGTGAGGTCTGGGCTGGCGGCTGGGGCAAGCTGCACATCTCGGCTAAGGGGTCTCCGCCTGAGGAGCAGCCTCAGGTCTGCCTCCAGAATGGAGACCCTGCGGCACAGAGGGGCAGGGGGCGTCTTTTTCATCTCGAAGCCAAGGCTCCCAGAGGCTCAGGGCTCCATGACATGTGGCCACATGCGTGAGCAGTGAGTCTCATGCCACCATGGAAGCAGGTGACCCTGGTGGCCCTGCCAGGACCCAGCCCCAAACCCCTTCCTGGGCCTTTGGCTCCCGGGTCTCCTCAATGCAGCAGGGCACAGCCTGGGAATAGGACGCGGCACAGCCCCGCTCAGAGCCAGCAAAGTTCACACTGTTCTTTGGGGAGAAAGGCTCCCAGAAGAGACGCCTGGGCCCTTTGTCCTGTAGCTTGGTAACACAAAATTCTCACATTTGTCAAAAAAAAAAAAAAGGGCTACCCAACCCCCGCTTCCTCCCGGCCCCCCACCCACATGCAGTGACTAGAGCTGCGGTCAAGGACTCTTCTTCCCCAAGGCAGAGGAGGCACAGTGGGGTGCCAGATTGCCTTTGACAGCTCCCTGCTGCGGTTCAGCAGCGACCCTAGAGGCTGGCCCTGAGAGGACACGGCTCTGCCCGGTCCCTGGACAGTCCCCAGGTCTGCTGGGGAAGCCCTGTGGGCCTCAAGCCAGGATGACTCTTTCCCTCTTGGCTGCAACCAAATTTCCAAGGGCCTGCATGTGCCCCCATCTGTCTACTGTCCACCTCAGAGGTGAAACGGGAGCACGACCCCACCTGTCCCTCTGTGACCCGAGGTCACATCTGACCAGCACAGTCGTGCCTCACCCTGCACCTGAGACTGAAGCACCCATTTCTCCTGCCCAAACCCCAGCACCATCAACCCCAGCACATCCTCACACCACCTTCAACAGATGGAAACCAATGTCACCAGTGTCCCCCAAAGCAGCCTCGCTTCCTGACGCCCACGCACCACCAGCTGCCACTGGCCGTGCTCCAAACTGGGGTACCGTCCAGGCTGGTGCCTGTCCTTCATGAGGTCATCCGACAGGTATTCGAGTCTTCGAGTGGACCACCCTTGCCCTCCCCATTCCTGCTTCCAGCCCCTCCCCACCCGTCTCCTAAGGGACTCCTGCCACTGAGGAGCCACTCACTGAAAGATACCAACTGTCCCAAGGCCTGGGATGGTCCTTGGGCCCCCCAGCCTGTTGCAAGGCCTCAGGTTATCTCCGCAGCCCCAGCGAGCTTCCCAGGAAAGCTCCGGAAGCTCCTTCCTTCCAGGAGGAAGGACACGATGCCTCCGCCGTCCCCAGGTCCGCCCGCAAGCCTGTGCCCCTAAGTCGAGGACAGGACACCCAAGCTGCTCAGCCACGGACTCCGAGGGTTTTGCTGCTCAAAACTCTGAAACAGCCCTTTCTGGCCCTTCCAGCATCAGGAAGAGGAGGGGGGCGCGCGGTCCAGCTGCGCTCCGCAGCCCACAAAGCATCATTTCCTTTTTAAGAGGGGAGACCCAGGGCCAATTAGCATCGAAGCAAAGCAGCTTCCCCAGCCCGGACTGGCGAGGCCTTTGTTTAGCCCCCTCCCCCGAGGGCAGCGGGCTCCGGGAAAGAATCTGCCTCCCAGGCGTCCCGGGGAGCTCCGGACTCCGGGGCAGAAAGGAAACTTGGCCGAGGGAGCCCCGGCCAATCCCGACACAGAAGACGCTCGCGCTGCGCCCCGGGCATCGGCTCCAGCCCCTTCTCGCCTCCGCAGCGCTCCACGCCGGGCGGAATCGGGGCGGCGGGGGCGGGTGGGGCCGCTTTGCTCGCGGGTGGGCAGGACGCTCTCACCCCCCGTCCCCTACACTCGCAAACTCGCAGGCACAGCCTCCGTCATCGCCCCACCCGGATCTCAGAATCGGAACTTGGCCGCTCACTCGGCGCCCGGGGCCGGCTGCGGGAAACGCTCGCACAGACAGAGACACGCGCGCACCCGGGGCCGCACCCGGGGCCGCACACGCCTCCCCAGGCGATGAGGTCCAGGCGGCCCCGCCAGAAGGCTTCCGTCCCGCCCGCCCATCCAGCCGCTCCCCGGCACCAGTCCCCGCCGCTCCGGACCCGCGGCCGCCCCCCGCGCACGCACACCGGGGACGGGACCGGGCGCCGCGACTCCCCACGCCCCGCAGGCGACACCACCTTCTGCCGCAGCAGCCCAGGATCCGAGGCATCCCCCTCGGAGCTGGCGCGGGACCCAGCGAACGGGCCCCGGGGCGGAAGGACGCGCCGGGACCCCGCAGCCGCCGTGGGTCGGGCCCCTGGGGCTCCAGGAGGCTCGCGGAGGGGTCGCCACTCACCAGCTGAAAAGCGCAGAGGGCGATGAGCGCGCAGCGGCCGGAGCAGGAGCCCATGGTGGCCGCCTATACAGGAGGCCTCCGGGTGCCCAGCGCTCGGCCCCCGCCCCCGCTCCGCCCACTCCCCCCGCGCTGCAGCCTCGGCCCCGCCCCCTCAGCCTCCCGCTCCCCCCTCCTCCCCGCAACCCCCGGCCCAGCCCCACCGCCGGGTGACAGCTGCGCCGCGTCTCCACTCCCACCCCCGCCTGCAGCCCCTGGGGGCTTCGCGCCGGCCGGAGAGGGGGACCCTTCTTAAAGGGGCGATGGCGCGGTTTCTCGGGTAGCGAGGGGCGGCGCCGTGGCCCCAGGACAGACCTGCAGCTGAGGGGAGCCCGCCCCGGACGCGGCAGGGATGACCGGCGTCCGCCCCCTCCTCCAGGATGGCCTGCCCGGCACCTGCTCCCGCTCTGCGCCCCCCGGTGTGAGATCCCCAACAACCATCCCCGTGGGGTGTCTGAGCGACCCGCATCCCGGAGGCGTTTTCTCTGAAAGTCTCAGAGATTCCTTGGCTTAGAGAAGTCCTGGACCCAGGTCCAGAGCTCAGAGATCCCCTCCACGGGCGGGCCGAGGACTCAGGAGGTGGGAGTGAGCCGGGCTCGGTCACCTCCCACAGTGGGCTCCTCTGCTGGAAGGCTGAGACCTGAAGGCCAGGTCTGCTCCAACTGCCTGGACCGGCCTCCTGCCTGCGCGAGAGGGGCCTAGGGAGCCTCGGGTTGGGACAGCCTGAGGCCCTGTGCACGGTGGAGGCAGGACCCAGCTGTCAAGGGCAGATCCTGGGGTCTGGATGGGGCTGAGCCCTGTAAAGCCTGCGCTTCCGGAAGAAGCTTGTGCTGGAGGCAGGGAAGGGTCCCAGCCAGGCCCGAGAGGAGCAGGACGTGGACACAGTGAGCCAGGGGCAGAACAGCAGGAGATCACGGCAGGTGGCCGGGCCAGGGCTGCCACTTGGTCTTTACTCAGTGGCAGGGCAGGCTCCCTGACTGCCACCCACCACCTGAGGAGCCTGAGATGGGTTTCCCATGGCAACCTGAATTCCTGCCCATCTCGAGATTTTACGAATTACTGAGGATTCCTGCCTTCCTAATTTTGGTTGTGTGTCCCGCAGTCCCGGGGATCAGGAGGGGTTAACAGAAGACCAAGGGTCAGGTTTTCTGCACTACGGGGAGCCACTCCAGATCTGTAATCCAGGCTCATGGGTGGGTGCGGGGGTAGCTTCCAAGCCCCAAAGGTCAGAGAGCAAAGGTGTGGCCAGTTGTGGAGGGAGGGGGAGCATCAGGTTGTTTGCAGTGCTGGGGAGATAAGAATATTCAGGAATTAGATGGTGGTGATGGCTGCACAGCTCTGTGAATACACTGCAGCCCACTGAGCACTACACTCTAAAGGGGTGACTATTATGGTATGAGGATTATATCCCAATTTTTAAAAGATGTGAAAAAATTAATGTTTATTTATACAATATATAAGACATTGATTTTTAAATACAGCAGTATCATCCCCGTCCCCCATAACCCTGGTTCCTCCAGGCACTTGGAGCCATTGGTGGAAGGACGTGGACTCCTAGAAGATGATTCGCAAAGGTGCCACGTAAGCAGAGGAGCCACGTAAGCAGAGGCCCGGTGCCACGTAAGCAGAGGAAGGCCCAGAGCCGGCTGCTGAGGTCCTGAGGGAGAGGGAGGGGCACCTGCTCAGCCTGCCTGTGTGTGGATCCTTCTCTCTCGGTCTCTCTCAGGGGAAGCTGCCTGGACATGCATGAGCCTTGCGGTTCTGCCCTCCCAGGCTGCCTGCTCTTCCTGTTGAAAGCAAAAGCCTTCACTTGCTGAGGATGCGACGATGCCCTAGTGTCCCTTGCAGGAGCCAGTGTCAGAGCCAGGAGCCGTCGTGGGCATCCTCTGCTCCAAAGTTACGAGTTCTGGTGAAGGGGTCAGGATAGCCCCTTAGAGAGTTCAGCAGAGCAGGTCTGCACAGGGCCCACGCCGTGCACGGCCCACACTCCAGCTGCCCTGGTGCACACTGACGGCAGCAGCCAGCCGCGGGGACCCCAGGCGCAGTGTCACCCACATGAAAGTCAGCGCAGCCTCCAGAGGCGGGTTCCGTTTGCACACCTGGTTCGCGGGTGACACGGTTGTGACTTGGCTCAGGTCAGTTGTTGGGGCCTGGCCAGCTGTGGGTGGTGAGGTTTTCTCAGACACTTCATCTGCTCTCGTTCTTGCTTGAATTCCTTCTGCCTAAGAGTGACAGCTTTAAAAGCGGAATGGCACCACGTCTCCATCCTTACACAGAATCCCACGTGGGAAGACCCTAGTCGGAGGCCCCCACCCTTGCCCGGAGCTAGACTTTGGGGCAGCAGCAAACTGCAGTGAGCGTGAGTCACACCTGAGGACAGGTGGGCTGTCTTCAGGCTCCCAACAGGTCTGTTGCTTAAGGGGCTGGGGAATGGGGGCCGGAATGCCACGGCCTGCCCACCTGGGGGACTCTGGGCAGAGCTGGAGCAGCCTGGCAGGAAAATATCCCCCAGTTTCCAGAGAGTAAAAGCTGATGGTCCTACTGAGGCGTGAAGGACAGTGACGGACAGTGATAGAAGGTGATGGACAGAGGAGGACAGTGATGGACAGAGGAGGACAGTGATAGACAGCAACAGAGAGTGGAGGACAGTGATGGACAGTGACGGGCAGTGATGGACAGCAAAGGACAATAATGGACAGTGAAAGACAGTGGAGGACAGTGATGGACAGCAACAGACAGTGGAGGGCAGTGATGGACAGCAGAGGACAGTGATGGGACAGCAGAGGACAGTGATGGACAGCTGAGGACAGTGATGGAGAACAGAGGACAGTGATGGAGAACAGAGGACAGTGATGGACAGCGGAGGACAGTGATGGAGAGGACAGTGATGGACAGCAGAGGACAGTGATGGACAGCGGAGGACAGTGATGGACAGCAGAGGACAGTGATGGACAGAGGAAGACAGAGAAGGACAGCAATGGAAGGACAGCCACCCCAGTCAGCACAAACGCAGGCCGAGTGGGGCCCATGCATTCCTGGGACTACTGGCAAGCTGGGAAAGGCCTCCAGGGCAGAGAAACTCAGGAGAGTGACAGCTTGTTCAGGCCAGGACCTTGTGCGTCTTCGCCTTTTTTCTTTCTTAGTAAACCCAGTGGATTCATTTTTGGGGGGCTGCCATGACAAGTTCCCATAAACTAGCGGCTTAAAGCCACGGAAATTTTTTTATGTCCCAGTTCTGGAGGCTAGACGTCTAACAACCAGGTGTGGGCGGGTTGCACTGCCTTCGAAGCTCTGGGGAGGGTCCTTCCTGCCCCTCCCAGCTCCCGTGGCTCCCAGCATCCTCAGCCTGTGGCCGTATCGCTCTGGTCTTTGCCTCCACCTTTGCATGACCTCGCCCTCTCCGGTGTGTCACTTGTTATGATGCTTCTGATGCCATTTAGGGCCCACCTATGTAATCCAGCATGCTCTCATGTCAAGATCCTTAATCACATCTGCAAAGAACCTTGCCCCAAACTCCTGGCTTCAGGCAATTCTCCTGCCTTGGCCTCCCAACGTGCTGGGCTTGCAGGTGTGAGCCACTGTGCTAGGCCTAAAATTGGGGGGCCACCATTCAGTCGCTGCTCTCCCACACCTGCAGCAGCCCCAGCCCATCCGCAGGGCAGACCTTCCTTGTGGCAGAAACAACAGGAAAAGGAAAGGAAGAGGAACCCAGGCTTGGGTTCCCGGCAGAGCTGCTGGCAGAGCTGTCCGCAGAGCCTGTGCGGGGCTGCAAAGACCCCTCTGTTGTCAAAACACCCCTGTCCCCGTGCACCAAAAGCAGCCAGAACAGCCACAGAGTTTCAGATGAAACTGGGAGAACTGTCAACTGCAACAAACACTCCCGGAAAAGGAGAGGCCAATCCCCAGGGCTCCGCAGAGAGCACAGCCCGACCCCTTCATCCGGGCCCGCGGGCAATGTTGTCGGCTCTGTTCTTCCTTTGAAAGAAAAGGGCGCTGGTTGGTTTCCAGTTTACCGCAGACACACAGAGAGGCCCCTCTCTGGCTCAGAGCCTGGCCCGGGTCTCTCCAGTCCCAGCTTCTCCCTCCCGAAAGGAACGTCCTGCCCAACAGTGCAACACGTGTGTGCACTCCCAGTGTGGGAATCAGGCTGAGCTGGACTTCAGGGGCAGCCCAGGATGGTTGCCTCGGGGGATGCGTTTTCCCCGAGGTTTCCCGGGAGCTGCCTGGGAGTTGCCGAAGCTTCTTCCCAGCTGGCTTCAGCCCAGGCTTCCTGGGTGAGATTCTTGTTCCCTGGCCCCTCACGGTACGCATGGTCCTGTTCCCCGCAATCCCCACCCCCTTGAACTCCGTTCCCACACTCAGGACCCACCCAGATGCCAGCTCCCCACAGAGCAGTGCAGCCCCGCTCTTCCGGCCCTGACAGCACACACCCTGCCCCCCACCACCATTTTGGAATAGTTCTTCGCCAGAAATACCGTTTCCCACCCTGTCTTCTTATTCTCAGAGGCAGAGGCGCTTCAGCTTCCTGAGCCGTCTGTCACTGAATCACCCTGGTTTCCACTGGCAGTGCCGCCTCTCCCTCACTCGGATGCTCCTGTGCAGCCATGCAGGCTGTGTGTGCACAACCTCAGGGGGCACATCAACCGCATCCTCAGGCTGGCCGTAGAGACATGGCCTCAGCCCAAGCGTGGCCGTCAGACTCTCCCTGGTACTATGAACCCTTGGCTGAGGGGGCAGAGGGGCAGCTAGGATGATGGCCGCAGCTCCCGGAGGGGAGCCCCCAGCCTCCCGGCCGTCTTCCTGAGCCTGCTCCCCAGGCCGCGCCTTTCCTGACTTCCCTCCAGGCTCCTGTTGCTGGCGACCACAGAACCAGCCCCAGGGCTTTCCTTTCCTTCCCGTCAGGGGTCCTTTCCCAGAGGTGGGAGCTCTGGGCGGGTGGGCCTGTCCCGGGAGAGTCACGTAGCTTGTTTAAGGAGAAGATCCCCACGGCTCCTGTGCACACATGTGGGGCCTCTCTCCCCAGGGGCTGCTGTGAGCCTGGGAAGTCCTGGGTGGTGTCTCATGCCCCAGAGAGCAGCCCCCAGTGCACCTTGCACGCGCCCTCCTGCGGGTCTGCCGACTTTCTCCTCTGCCTCAGCCAAGTCTCCCACGGGGAGCAGGTGGGAACCGAGTGAAGGCCTCACAGGATTCTGAGGCCCCGGTCTGACACCCGCCTGGCTCAGCACCTGCTTCCTCAGCCTCCAGCTGCACGGGTGGCTGCAGGCGTCAGGGTGTGATGGCAAATGTGACAGCAAACGTGGCCGGTCCGGTCAGAGGTCTCTGCATCCTCCACACCTCTGGCCAGGTGAGGCCCAGCCTATGTCCCTCCCAGCTCTACTGATGGACGGCAGGAAGCTGAGACCCCGAGCACGTGTATCCTCGGTTCTTGGTGCTTTGTAATGCCCCTGGCCCTGGCTGCAACCGCCCACTGGCTGGGCCCCGAGCCTGCCCACCCTGCAACACTCACCCATCAGGAAGAGGGAGCCTCGGCCGAGAGGACAGCCAGAAAGTGTAAGGCGAGAGGGTGCTTCCTGAGACACGCAGTGGGTCCAGGGCTCCTGTGGTCTCCTGCCTTGGCCATTCCGTCCATCTGTGGGAGGGCCTTGGCCTCTCTGCTTTTGGAGCAGGGCGCTGGGGCTGGGGGATTGCAGCCACAGCCACGCCACTGCACTGGTTGGGAGCTCAGATCACCTGGGTGCAGAGGAAGCTTTGATGGCAAGGGTTGGTGTGGCTCATCTCGCCCACCATCTGCTGTCCCTCCTGAGCCTACGTTGGGCTCCATCCTTCCCCAGGCCCCATGCCACCAGCAAGAACAGCCCAGCCAATGCAGACTGCACCCCTCGGCCTCGGCCGGGACCGAGCACACTGCCCTGTGCTTGTCCAGTGTGCTGTCCCTGGCCCCTGAGGCAGGTGGCCTGACCCCCGTCTTCAGAGGGGAAAGCTGAGTCTTGGGGAGGCCACACAGCCACGAGGAGTGGGGGCGGAAAGAACCCAGCTCCACACCAGGCTGTGTCAAGCCGGCCTTTAGTGCCCGGCAGCAGCTGCGGCCTCTGCAGGGCTTCCGGGCACAGGCGTGGGCTCTTCCAGCACAGAGCATGGGCTGCACCAGCTTCGGGGTGCACCGCATACAGGGTAGGGCCATGGCCGCAGCCGCTGGCTGACACCAGGAGTAAACGAGGACACCAGACCGGCGCAGCCCAGACCCGGCTGGGTGGCAGGCGCTGCCGGTGCCTCTCGAGGGGGCAGCAGGGGCAGCTGCAGATGAGGCTGCCCCAGGACTGGCTGCCAGCCCTCAAAGAGCCTCCTGGGTCCCCCCGGCACAACTCTCTGCGTGAAGCCCCCAGCAGGAGAAGGATTCACTGCCCTGAGCCTGACACAGCACGAGACAGAGGCCTCACTGAGTCCAGGCCCCGCACTGGCCCTCCCCTGGATCGTGAGTCCAGGTCCCCAGCCGGCCCCTCCCCTGGATCTCCCGAGACCCTCTCTGTGGGAGCCCAGGGGCCGGAGCCGCTCGACCGCATCTTCTTGGTAGCTCTCATCTGGGACCTCATCTTTCATCTCAGCAACTCAGGGATCAAAGAGAAAAGGCCGAGGCAGGCGAGGCCGGGGTTTCCTGCTCAAGTATTCGGATCATTAAACAAATGAAAAAAGTGAAAGAGAAGGAAAGCCACAGGCTGCTGCTGGCGGATCTGTCTGCCCTCCCCGGATGCCAGCGCCGCACGCCCCTCCCTCCCTCTCTCTCCCTCTCTTCTCTCTGGCTCTCCTGATGGAGGCCCCACATGGGGTTAGGATTCCCAAATGTCATATGAAGCCAGTGTTTGGGGAGCGTCTCGCTCCGCCTGTGTTGCTGTAACAAACGCCTTGGACTGGGTTGTGCGTAAGAACTGGGTTTTTCTGGAGGCTAGAAGTCCAGCACTGAGGCAGTAGCAGGGTCGCTGCTTGGTGAGGGCTGCTCTCTGCTTCCAGAGGGCGCCTGATTGCTGCCTCCTCCAGAGGGGACGAAGGCTGTGGCCTCACATGGTGCATGGTGGGAGGGTGAGAGGGTGCCCCCTTCCCCCTGGAGCCCATTCACAAGGTGCTCGTCCTGTTCTCCCAGAGGCCACATGTCTAAATGCTGTTGCAGGGGGGACTCTTTCAACACACATTTTGGAGGAGATGTCACTCAAACCAGAGCAGGAAGTGCGAGGAAGGACTCAGGAGTGCCCCCCCGGCCGTGTCCTGGCTTTGGAAGCACAGAAAGCACCCGGCAGCCTCGCATTCTCCTTGCCCTCGTTAATTTGATTTTGCCTGAGGAGGACACACCAGTGCCCCCTCCCCAGTCTCTGCCCCTCCCTCTTCCTGCTGGAGCCCGGGAGGCACCACCCTGCACTGAGAAGCCCCCACGGCAGCCGTAGCAGGGACGTCCTTCCGCCCCCACCATCCTCCCATCAACTCGAGGGACTTCCTTCCGTCCCACCATCCTCCCATCACCTCAAGGGACTTCCTTCCGTCCCACCATCCTCCCATCACCTCGAGGGACTTCCTTCCGTCCCACCATCCTCCCATCACCTCGAGGGACTTCCTTCCGTCCCACCATCCTCCCATCACCTCGAGGGACTTCCTTCTGTCCCACCATCCTCTCATCACCTAGTTTACTTTTACAAGAACCCTTGGAGGAAGCGATCATCCATTCTCCTATTCTGCAGATGAGGAGACAGGGGTGGGGACGCGCTGAGGGACCCACAGGAGATGGGGTTGGGGACGCGCTGAGTGACTTACAGGAGATGGGGGTGGGGACGCACTGAGTGACCCTCAGGAGACGGGGGGTGGTGGGTGGGGGGCGTGGGGACGCGCTGAGTGACCCACAGGAGACAGGGGTGGGGACACACTGAGTGATCCACAGGAGACAGGGTTGGGGACGTGCTGAGTGACTTACAAGAGACAGGGGTGGGGACACGCTGAGTGACCCCACAGCTCAGAAGTGGAAGGGCTGAGTTTCACTCGAGGTCCTGGGACTCCCAGTCCCCAGGGTTGGGGCTCTAGCAGCGCCTCCTCACCCCAGTGTGGGAGCGAACAGCGCAGGACACCTGGACTGCAGGACTGCAGGTGCAGAGAAAGAGGACGCCTGGACTGCAGGTGCAGACAGAGAGGACGCCTGGACTGCAGGTGCAGACAGAGAGGACGCCTGCACTGCAGGTGCAGAGAGGACACCTGGACTGCAGTACAGAGAGGGTGCACCTGCAGACAGGTGGGGGCCCTCAGCAGGAGACACCTGTGTGCAGGCAGTAAGCTGCACCTCATCACTAGTCACTCACAGGGCCACACACAGACCCTCCTGCTCCCCTGAAACCCCGTCCTGATGGCCCCCAGTGCTTCTCCCCCAGAGGGAGTGTCAGAGACAAAACAACAACACATTTAGTTTCAATATCTTAGTTGTGTTTTATTTGCGACTCTAGAATCGGGCAACACGTCTTTCCATAAAACAGAACGAACGCTCTAATGAGCCGAGGGGAGGTCAGAGGTCGGTTTCACAGACAGAAGAGGCCCGAGGAAAGTAGACAGAAACCAAAGGCGTGCTGGTCACTTCAAAGTTACTTTTCCTGTAAAGGTTAAAGCAGAGGATTAAAGCCCACTCCTGTAATCCCAGCACTTTGGGAGGCCGAGGCGGGCAGATCACCTGAGGTCAATGGTTCGAGACCAGCCTGGCCAACATGGTGAAACCCCGTTTCTACCAAAAATACAAAAATTAGCCGGGTGTGGTGGTGGGCACCTGTAATCCCAGCTACTCGGGAGACTGAGGCAGGAGAATTGCCTGAACTTGGGCGGCGGAGGTTGTAGTGAGCTGAGATCGAACCACTGCACTCCAGCCTGGGTGACAGAGTGAGCGAGACTCTATCTCAAAAGAAAAAAATTAAAAAGGTGGGTGTGGTGGCTCACACCTGTAATCCCAGCACTTTGGGAGGCCGAGGCAGGCGGATCACGAGGTCAGGAGATCGAGACCATCCTGGCTAACATGGTGAAACCCCGTCGCTACTAAAAACACAAAAATTAGCTGGGCGTGGTGGTGCACACCTGTAGTCCCAGCTACTCAGGAGGCTGGGGCAGGAGAATTGCTTGAACCTGGGTGGTGGAGGTTGCAGTGAGCCAAGATCACGCCACTGTACTCCAGCCTGGGGACAGAGCGAGACTCTGTCTCAAAAAAAAAAAAAAAAAAAAGGTAAAGCAGAGGGGACTTCCTTATCATGTTGGCTTCTTGCTGGCTTCTGGTGGCCTGTTTGGGGATTCGGCTGCTATTTCTCCCTGATTTCTGGGAAGGATGGGGGTGGTCAGATACAGATCTTAGGAACCGCAGCATGAGTGACTCCATTTTGGTTTTGTCTGTTGGGCCTCCTGCAGGAGCTCCGTCCAAACCAATGGCCTCTGCATTCAGTTTTCTTTGACGAGAGCAGGCATCGGCCCCTGCCCAGCACTGGTGGGTCTCGCTTCTTCTGGGGGATCCATGTAAGTGGTCGGCGCAGCCCAGACCGTGTCCAGTGTGGCATGAGACTCGTCTGTGTCCTGGTGGCAGTGGTCTGCTTGTTTGCATGGCTGCGCAGTCCTTAGAGACGTGGACATGTGGCCGTCCACTTGCCATGCCCCTGTGCATTTTCTGGTAGCTTCGGCTGCTGGCTGTAGTGGGGACGGCGGCTGTAAGCCTTCTAGACTGTGCCACGTGGGAACTCCAGGGCCAGGCACATGCCTGCCTAGCTGTCCCTGTGTCTCCAGCACACGAGAAGAGGCATGTGGCTTCTCCAGGCTCAAAAACACACCGAGTCTTCCTGCTGCCGGGTCTTTGCTTCCCTTGCTTCCTCACTACCCCGCAGCGCGTGGGGCAGGGCCAACGCCTGCATTGGGGCCCGCACACCTGCTCTTTGTGGCGCTCACTGCCGTCCGTCTGATCATCCCTTGAAGGGGGACACTCCAAGTTGTGCCTGCCCCCCCCACATACTCCCAGCGCAGAACCTGGAACCAGCAGACGCTCAAAAATGTCAATGTTGAATGAATCGACACTGGCTGTGTTGGATGACTAACAAAGTCGTCTCAAAACAGAGATGTGAGTTGAGGACCCAGTGAGCATTCCTCAAAGTCTCTAAAGAAACAGATCTCATTTCTGAGACCTGGCCCAGTCAGAGCTGCCTGATATGAACTTGGGATTTCAAGAGCTCCCGTTTCATCCTTAAAATGCACTTGAATTTCACTTTGTAATGTACTTAAGCTTGTTTTAATATTGAAACAATGTTATTTTTAGTTTATTTTTCTAGATGAAGTCTTGCTCTGTCCCCCAGGCTGGAGGGCATTGGTGCGATCTCGGCTCACTGCAACCTCCACCTCCCAGGTTCAAGCAATTCTCCTGCTTCAGCCTCCTGAGTAGCTGGGATTATGGGTACCCATGACCACGCCTGGCTAATTTTTGTTTTTTTTGGTGGAGACAGGGTCTCACCATGTTGGCCAAGCTGGTCTCGAACTCCTGACCTAAGGTGATCTGCCCGCCTCGGCCTCCCAAAGTGCTGGGATTGCAGGTGTGAGCCACGGCACCCGGCCTGAAACAACATTTTAAACTGCTGATGAGGTCAACAGTTTATATGCCTCTGCACAAGCCCTGCCCCCCTTTCCTGGGCAGGGGTGGGGTGGGGAGATGTCTCAGTGCCCCCATAGCCCAGGCCCTTCTCTCCCCCCACCCTCCCTGCCCTGACCCTCACACTGCCCCATCCTGCAGGAGAGAAGCAGCCCAGTGTGGGAAGCTGGTAACGCCCACCAGTCGGTCACCAGTGTTGGTACCACTCCAGCTGTCGGCAACTGGCTGGGCCTGGGGACACGTGGGAACAACTCCGATCACACAGGAAGAGTCTCCCGGTCCCTCGGGACCATGGAAGCACAGCCACACAGCACCAGTTTGAGGCAAGGCTCTCAATACCTTGCCCTCTGTGCCCAACGCCTTGGTCTTCTGCTAGGGGTCCTCACAGTCCGGGGAAACTGAGTCCACAGGGGCCTCAGGGCTGGAGCTTGGAGCCCAGGGCACCCAGTCAGCACATTCTATCCTCCTGGCCGGTGATTGTTGGGAAGTGGACACACGACCCCAGCTAGGCCCATCAGGGTGGAGCATGAGCATTCGGCTGGGATGCTGGTGCAAAGCTTTCTCTTGCTGGAGGCGAATCATGAAGCTTGTGGCCTTAGAAGCTGCCAGAAGCATCTTGGGGTCTCAGGATGAAGGCGGAACTGCAAACATACACGGAGAATCCTGGTTCTCAGCAATAGTTTTGAGCTGCTGGATCAAGCCACACCTGAAATTGAACTTTGTTCTAGACTTTTCATCACACAAATCAATACATTCCCTTTGCTAAGCCATTTGGGGTTGAGATTTTTGCCTCTAGCAACTAGAATCTGGAAAGATTCCTGGCTAAGATATGCATGGGAGAGGCCAAAGCAGGAGGACCCTGTGGGTGCAGCTGTCACAGCCCCAGGATCTGAGCTATCAGTTCTGCAATCTGAGAAGCTGGCCCCGTCTCAGTACATTCTTAGCTGTGACTCCTTAGTCGCCGTGGCCACACGTAATTCAGCACAGCTGCAAGTTTCTTGGAGCTCAGGACAGAGCAGCTCAGAATTTTCAAGGAACATTTGTACTTCTGGGTGATGTACACACCCTGACATTCTTCCCATTTCCTTCTGTCCTGGGCCCCAGTTCTTCCTGGACACCATGCACAGGCAGCAGAAGTGGGGGCAGATGGGGCTGGAACCAGCCAGGTGGAGTCCCACCATGCAGCAGGCCAGAAGCCAGGACCAAGGCAGCACCGTCGTGGGCAGCCCTGGGCCAACCCCACGTGCTTCTCTCTAGGACCAAAGCAGCATCATTGTGGGCAGCCCCAGGCCAACCCCATGCACTTCTCTCCACACACAGGACAAAGCCGTTTCAGAAGGACCTGGTGGTGGAAGGTAATCAACAGGAGACAAAAATGGGCAGAGAAAAACACAGGCATCCAGAGGATACACCATGGCCAGGGCGTGTTTGCTTGGCCTCACCACCATTAAGACGATGAAAATTAAACAGCAATGGCAACACGTGTGCTTAGAGCCCAGCGGAGACAGCCCCCTTGGTAATGGCAGCCAGGGAGGGGATGCAAGGAACGGGCACACTCCCATCAGCGCATCTGGCACAGGGGTTTGGAAGACAATTTGGTGGAATCTCCCAGAACTTACCTGGCACTTCCACCTCTAGAGATCTATGTTGTGGAAATACTCACACAGAGAGACGTCACCGTACAAAGATGTCCAGTGCAACATCGAAGGTAAAACAAAGTAATGATGATTGTGACAGGAGAGCCCTGTCTTCCGATCAGAGGCCAGTTAGAGAATGTAAGAGATGTCAGTGGCTAAGATGACCAAGCCTCTGCTATAGAGGGGACGCAGGAAAGCCACCAATCAAGGTGTGAGTGGCAGGGAAGCCCACACTGTGTGCCTGTTTATGCAGAAGACAAGATCTGGGCAGGTCCACCCCAAACTGCTGGCTGTGCTCCCTCTGGAGGTGCCGCCCAGGACCAAAGGAGCTTTCAAGCCTCTGAGGGGCACCCCCATGGTGCCCTGGGGTTGTAGGATGCCTCCTTCCTGAAAGCCCCTCCTGCGAATCAGCTCCCCTGCCTCACTTCTTCCCACCCGTCACCGCTCAAGCTGGCTGTGACTGTGGTGGCAATGCAGGACCCAGCAGTTAAGCCACAGGAATTTCCCTGGAGCTGCCTCTGTGTGAGCCCTGGCCGGACACACCAAGAGACAGGGAGAGGGCAAGGGGACGAGCCACCCCTCCAGCAACTCCCAGACAACGGGGCCGGGCAGGGCCAAGGGAATGACCAGAATTCTCTCAAGTGGAGGGTGCAGAGGGCGCGGGTGAGTGAGCAGGGGCTGGAGGCCCCCAGCAGCTGCACAAGAGGGCGGGCCAGAGACAAGACCAGAACCCAAGTTCCTGGGAGGCCTGGAATGATGAGTTTATTCCTGGGATTTTATTCCTAGGATGACAGTGCTGAGTGAGGTCTGCGTAGAAAGAAGGAACTTCTGGGCGGGAGAACTTCAGGGGACTCTACCAGGAAGCGTGGAGCTCTGAGCAGGGAGCAGCCCAGTGAGGGTGGGGCTCTTTCTGGCTTTGGCTCAAGGTGACGACTTGCAGGTTGATGCTGGTGATGGACAGGGTTAGAGAGAGGCGACGATCCAGAAGGATTTCCGCTTTGCTATGCTGCTGGCCCCTCCCCTTCACCCCAACTAAGAGGTGCTGGCACCCATCACAGCACACGGCAGCCAGAATGCCAGCTGGGAGGGCTGCTGTCGTCGGTCGTTCCCTGTAGGCTGAAGACAGGGATTGCTGTGCCAGTGATTCTTTGGGAGGTGCTTGTCTTAATCTGCTCGGGCTGCTGTAACAAAATCCACTAGACTGTGTGGCTTGTAAACAACAGAAACTCATTTCTCACAGTTCTGGAGGCTGGAAGTCCAAGATCAAGGCATGGGGATATTCTGGGCTGGGTGAGGGGCTGCTGTCTTAAGAGCCGGCACCTCCTCTTGTGTGGGCTGGGTGAGGGTCTACTGTCTAAGAGCCGGCACTTCCTCTCTGTGTCCTCACATGGAAAAAGTGTCGGGTCTCTCTGGGGTCCCTTTTATGAGGGCGTTCATCCCATTCATGAAGGCTCTGCCTTTGACACCTCATCACCTCCCAAAGGCCTCACCTCCTGAAACCATCACATTGTCGGTTAGGATTTCAACATGGGAATTTAGAGGAGCACCAACATTCAGGCGTGCTCCCTGGAGAAAGGTGGGTGGGATGCAGGATGGGAGGAGCTGAGCTGGGAGGGGCTCTCAGCCAGATGCATGGCCATGTCTGCTGGACTGAGCCACAGGAATGAATGGGCTGAGCCTCAGTTTTCAAGGTGAGCTCAGAGTCCAGGAGAGACTAAGGGCTCTGGTGACACTAAGGCCAGATGCGCCTCTCACGGGGGCCCGGATCCCTGGACAGTTGACGAGACTAAAAGTCATTTCGAGACGCCCATTGGCCTGCCATGCAGGAGGCTCCCGGCCACTCCTTAGATGCAGACAGCGGGGCTTCCCAAGAGCTGCACAAACTGCCGGAGTGGGAGGGTGCTTTGACCGCGCAGGGGCCCCGACCCTCTGGCTATGCTGGAGGCATTCCAGCAAGGCTGGTCCGGAGCCTCTGGGCTGGGGGTGGCCTGGGGCCCCATCTGTGTGCTGCTGCCACCCACTGTGGGACTTTGGGCATGTCTCTCCATAGCCTGAGCCCCTGCCTTGACAGCTGTGCAAGGTGCGGATGCAGTGGGACCTGCCTTGTAAGGAAGCCCTAGGAGGGTGGCTGCCCTTGGGGATGCCCCATAACTGACCCAGTATGGTGACCCTAAGCTGATGAGCCTGAAGGCATGCACCCATACATGCAGTACAAATGCACGCATACACACACGCACATACACACACATGCACATATACACACATTGCACATACATGTGTGTACACACCCCAGCCTTGGGTAGCTCTAGCTGCTCCTCAGGCTCTGCCGCCCCTGCTGGGAGCTGGCTGGACCCTGTAGACCAGGCTGACTGGCTGTGAGGCCCATACTGGGTCACAGAGGACCTGTGCTCAAGGCCCTGCCCACCTTCTCTGTTCCTTGTGTTTAGAATGAAACCGCCATGGTTCTCACCCCTGGAACTGACGCTCTCTCGCCCCATCACAGGGCATACCTGGTCCTGGCCCAGCGGACAGCTGGCTCCACACACCCTCCTCCTTCTATTCCGAAGAGGGCATTACAGACTTCTGGGTGCAAACCTTCACTCCACCACTTACCATCTTTTTCACTTTGGACAAATTATTGAATTGTACTGTGCCTCGGTTTCCTCGTCTGAACAATGGGTTCATATCAGAGTACACGGTTGCGTGATTTAAATATGCTCTTCTTCATCGAGCCCAGGGCTGCAATTCTGGCAAGTGCTCAGCCACTGTAGGCCTCTGGCTTGAAAGAGAAATTGGAGACCTTGTTCCGCAGATGGGTGACCTGAGTCTGGGGAAAGGCAGTGCTTTGCTGCAGGTCCCACAACTTCACAGGTGACCTGGACTCCTGCCTGGCTCACAGCAGCTTCGTTCCTGCTCACCTGCCTGTGCCCCAGGCAGCTCTGCACAGCCATTTACTCGGAAGTTCTCATTTCACTGTTTTTGTATTATTCTGTTTGATTTTATTCACATCAAGACCTTCAAGAGCCTCGGGAAGGAATGCACAGAGATGATCACATTACTATAACTGAAAATTAATGGACTGCTGGCACTTCTAGAAGAAAAACAAATTACCTAAATATTTTAGATGGGAAAATAGAACGTTTTCAATTTGCAGCTGCAGGTTCCGTCCTATTCCCCACTCCATTGCCAGATCCCACCGCTGTGAGTGAGCTTTGGCCCCTCTGTGAGTTGGCCACTGCAAGCCTTGAGACTGCAGAGAGGCGAGGCTGCTGTGGATGCTGTGAGGCAGCAGGCTACCCTATCTTTGGAAGGGCCACGCCTCTAATCTGAGCTTTAGGAACTGGGGCGGCCTTGCTCTGGGGGTGGAGATAGCCCCAGACCTCCCAGAGTCTGGGTGGGCCTGGCTGATGAGACAGCACTCTGACTTACTTGCTTTACAATCAGAAAACTGCAAGTTCAGCCTCCACTGATTGTTTGGTTACCCAATGCCAGATGTTGGCCCCAACTGTGCCCCTTCCAAGACTGCCTTCCCTTTTCCTCTCCTCCTTTTCAGCTTCTCACCCTTCACAGTCTGCCTCTTCCAGGCAGCCCACTGTGACTAATCCAGCACATGGCTCCCACTCTCTGAGCTCATGGTACCCACACGGTCCTGACCACGAGATCCGGTGCTGAAATCTACACTGTTCCAACTACCACTTGTGTAGATGCTGCTGGTGCCTGAGCACGTCACCTTGGCCCTCTCCTTTCTGTGCATGCCAGTGGTTTCTTACTGCAAGAACTGGCGACTCCCTCCTGAGGGCAAATAAACGGCACTGAGACACCATTTTCTACCCACAAGGCCTGCTGCCGTCAAAAGACTGACAATACCAAGTGTTGACAGAGAACGCAGAGCAGCTGGACCTCACACATCACTGGCGTAAGTGTGAAATGCTTACCATCTTTTCGTTGTTGTTGTTTAGAGATGCAGTCTTGCTCTGTCACCCAGGCTGGCGCGCAGTGACGTGATCTCAGCTCACTGTAACCTTTGCCTCCAGGGTTCAAGCAAGTCTCCTGTTTCAGTCTCCTGAGTAGCTGGGATTACAAGCATGCACCCCCAAGCCCAGCTAATTTTTGTATTTTTAGTAGAGACGGGGTTTTGCCATGTTGGCCAGGCTGGTCTTGAACTCCTGACCTCGGGTGATCCACCTGCCTCAGCCTTCCTAAGTGTTGGGATTACAGGCATGAGCCAGTGCACCTGACCACTTAGCATGTTTTAATAACGTTCCATACACACCCAGGACCCAGAAATTTCACTTCTAGATAATTACCTAAGAGGAAGAAAAAATATGCCTACAAAAAGACCTCTCAAGACAGCTTTATTCACACTAGCCAAACCTTAGACACCACCCCAGTGTCCAAAGTGTGAATAAATGAAGGAATGTGGCGTGTTTTCCATGGCACATTACTCCGCAGTTACGGATACGCGCAACGTGGCTGAATCTCAGAGATATCACATAAGGGGAAAGAAGCCATCACAAAAGTGTATTTTGTACGACTCTATTTGTGTGATATTTCAGAACAGACAAAACTAAGATATGGGGATACTGGAATCAGAAGAGTGGCTGCCTCTGATGGAAATGTTCTATAATTGACTATGGTAGACGTTACCTGGGGATATGCATTTGTCAAAACTCATTGAACTGGACGTTTTGCGGTGTGTAGCTTATATCTCAAAAATGTTTGTTCTCCATCATTTCCAAAGTCACCCAGATCAACGAGGAATACGTAGAATGCACAGAAAAGCACAAAGTAAAAACAAAACAAAAAGTGACCTGCAATTAACTTCCCACAGGTGATCGCTTTTTCAGCTTTGTACCTTCCTAGTGCAGACTCGGGTCTCACCATTGCACACCTGCGCTCTGAGGCATCTGCGTGGCAGGGGCGGGGGCCCGCGGACGCTCTTAACCCCGCCGCCTCCCACCAGGGCCCAAAGACTCGGGTGGTGAGAAAGAGACTCATACCCCAGGGCGGGAGCACGGGCCGCAGGACGCAACCCTCCACCCCCGCGCCGGTCCCCCGGTCACCTGCTGCCCACTGCCTGTAACCCTCGCCTCCCTGCCTGTCGCCCGCTGCCCCAGTCTTCCTACCCGAGTCCCTCTGCTGGTCCCCGGCTGTCCTGGCCCCTCTGCCCCCGCCCCGTAGACTTCGCCCCGCTGCCGGTCCTCCATGGCCCCCGGTCCTCCTACCTGCTTCCCCCTGGCCCGGCTGTCCCAGACCCGCAGCTCCCGCCCCGCCCCGTTGTCGGCCCCCGGTGAACGCGCCGTCCCAGAAGCACCTCAGCTTGCTTCCACGGATGAACGGACGCTTCTCCTGCCAGGCCCCCAAAAGCTGCTGTCTTCCGCGGCCACCACGACCAGCCGCGGTGCGGGGCTCGGGGTGGGAGTTGGACTGCGCGGCTGCGCGTCTCCATGGCGACCGGGCGGGTGCGCGCCTCGGGGGCTGGGGCCTGAGGCGGAAGTCCCGCCCTTGCCGGCTCCCGTGAGACCTTGCAAAGCGCAACGTAGCCGGAAGCTGGTGGCGGCTGGTGGGCGACCGGGCGCATCCCCATTGCAGTGCAGCGGCCCTACCCCGGCCCTGGCCTGACCTCGGCGGCCGTGCCCGGCCCTTCCTCCAGGTAAGCGCGCGCCTCGGCGGTGCGGGCTCGGCCTGAGGCCCCGGCTACCGCGGCGTTGTCCCCGGCCTTCGCGGGCGGACCTCCCTGCAACAGCCTCCTCCACCCGGACCCCGCTCCACCCCGAGGCTGCTGCCCCAGAGCTTGGGGGCGCCCACCCCGACCTCCCCCAGTTCCCTCGGCGCTGGACGGCGGGGCCCTTCTCGCGCGGACGCCCCGCTGCCGCCGCCCCTCCGCCGTGCCGCCCCCCGCCCCTCGTGCCCCCTTCCCTACGAAGCTGCCCTCCACCCGCACCCCGGATCTGGAATCTCCCACCGGTTACGGGAGTCCAGAGGGTCCCTGCCCACGCACGTCGCCTCCCGGGGCGCGAGCAGGACCCTGCCCCGTCCCCTTCAACACCCTCTTCCCGAGCTTCTTCGGACCCAGGACTCGGCCTGGACACATCCCAGTCGGGTGGCCTCTGAAGCCCGGTGGGGCTTCCACCCCCTGAGAAGTGAGGGTCCTGCCCAGCAGGTGTTGGTGAGCCCAGTCTCTTCAGAAATGGCAGCCTCAGCTTTCTTGGTTTTCCTCCTTACCCTTTGACGTGGATGACTGTCTTAAGGGAGGGAGAAAAAGCAGGAAGGGGCTTTTAAAACTTTTCTCAGTTTATGTGGGTTTAGAATAACTATGCTTCTTGCCTGTGCTTTTAAACAGCTTTAATTACAGCCCACCAATTCTGAGAAGTAATTCTGCTCATTTTTTGCAGGTCTAATGCCCCTGCCATGCTCTGCTAATTATAGCACCAAAGTTCGGCTCTGAAGTGGCCCGGGGATCGGAGCCCTTAGCTTTGTTTTGGCGTCCCTTTCTGGGACCATATCCCTGTCAAAGTTCAGAAGTAATCCGTGCTTTAGAGAGAAAGGGCTGTTGTTCTTAGACATAGGTACTTGAGGCGCTTCAGACCGTTTCTGGGAATGACTATTAGTATTTCTACCTGTCACTGTGTTACAGCCCTAGGGTCTAAGCAGTGTTCTTAAATATCCCTTTTGATCTTACGTATTGAGAATGTTCCAACTTATGAATCCTGAGTTTTGAAGTCTCCGGGGCTTACCGAACTAATGCAGAGTGTCCTCACTGGATTTGACGTTTACTGAAGTCACGTCCACTTGCAGAAGGAGGTATATTTTTACATCTTGGTTTCAAGTGTTCAGAGTTTTTGGATTATTTTTCAAGATAAACCATATTTGTACTTTTGAAGGTTAGGAGGTATTAGCTTTCGTGTTACTAACTTTAACATTTCAGGGAAGTAGGGCTCTTGAATATCCAAAATTAGTTACATAGAGGAGTTCCTCTTAAATCCAAGCCAAGTCCTTTCCTTTTTGCACATTCTCTCCCTCCGGTAGTTCTGTGAGTATCTTGTATGTTTTACAGTTAGAAATTCAAGCCGTCTCCTCATGGTTCTGACTTTTGTTTGCCTGTGTCTGTTGACCAATACATAAGCCCCTGAGGGCAGGCATGGTGCTATGGAAAGAGTACAGGACCGAGTGTGGTGACGTGGATTGGTCTCGTCCTGCTTTGGCGGCTCACCTCCTCTCCGTGGGCCGTGGCTTCTGCGTGTGCAGTGGTTCCGCACAGGGCCCTCAGCGGCTGCTGTGACAAGAATGTGTCCCGAGGCTCTTGTAAGCTCAGCCCCGCTCCCCGCCCTGCCAGGGCACCTCTCCACACAGGTTTTCCCTATTCCATCCTCAGTCGGCTGTATGGGTGGATGCTCAGTTTGATGACAGTATCCGCCTGAATGAGTCATGCTGGGGTCCAAGTCCTGCGGTCAGGAGTGAGCATTCAGATGTCTGCCTCATGATCTGTGGTTCCTGGACACTCTTACACAAGGCACAGAGAATTATGGAACAGAAGGGAGCCCAGGATGAACTTTTGGTTTTGTTTTGATGAACTGCAGAAGACAGGTGTTTATTTCCTAACTTTGAGTGGGTTTAAGGTGGGCACTGGTCAATACTAGGAGTCATGAGCTTCAGAACTTAGAAACTTCAGTCATGTGGAGTTGGGACCCCCCCAGTGAATGCCTCATTTCTGGATACTGAAGATTAGAAATGAAATATAGGACAGAGGTTTTTCTTTTTTGTTCCTTAAAAGGTCCGCCTACACCGTGAGGAAGAGAGCTGGTCTACCCAGTCCTCTTAAGCACAGTGAAGGAGGGAAGGCCTGGCACTGGGAAGGTCAGCAGCACACACGTGTGTAGCTTCCCGTGGCTTGCAGAGTTCAGCGTGTTCTCTGTGTAGTGAGAGGTAGAGGGAACAGCACACGGCTCCACTCATATTGAGAGGTGGATGAGCCTCAGAGAGACAACGCCCTGAGGCATGGGCTGGCAGGGATCCAGGTCTGCTGCCTCCAGGCTGGACTGTCTTCTACAGTTTGCTTGGTGGTGTGGTGTGCAGGGCCACTGGGTCATTCTCCTTTGACACTGGGGTTGGTACCACCCCTTCCTCTGGCTTTGAATCTTAACTGTATCGATTTTCCCGGTCCTGAATTAGATGGGCCACCAGTTGAAGTTATACTTTGCTAAAGCTAAGAGAGCTGCAGAGACATCCACAGGTTTTCTCTTCACCCTAAACCTTGTTGCTACTGTCCCACTAGGGTCCCCGTGAGTCACCGTGGCGGGGCTGATGGTCCGAAGCCACTCTCCTTGTCCTGCAGAGCCACACTGTCGCCC
Source organism: Hylobates moloch (assembly GCF_009828535.3). Taxonomy (NCBI): domain Eukaryota; kingdom Metazoa; phylum Chordata; class Mammalia; order Primates; family Hylobatidae; genus Hylobates; species Hylobates moloch. The sequence goes on along the minus strand of NW_026652296.1, from coordinate 971,486 downwards.
CCATGCCTCAGAATGGCCCCAGAAGGACCTACTGCAGGTCCCCCAGTGGGCTGGACTTTCCACACACTCCAGGCAGGGGGGCACAGGCGGGAGCCTCCCTGCACTGCGTTGGGGAGGTGGTGGGGAGGGTGGAGCGCAGAGATCCTGGGCTCCCTGTCGTTGGCAGTGATCAGCCCAAGTGTGGTGTGGTGTGTCGCCTTTTAGGTGGAAAATCGAATTTTGCAGCCAATCTGTGTGTGTTTTTAAAGACTACCCCTTGCTGTGAATTTCACCATTAGAAGACAGGACTTTTTATAAATGATGCAGTCTTGGTGGCGAATAAGCTTAAGCAAAGTGGCACCAGTAATTATATGGTCTTCCGGATCGTCACCCTGGCCACAGCCTGGGGGTATGGGGAACAGATCCTTCAGTAAGTGGTCCCCGCGGCCCCCTGCTGCGAGTGGCCCTGTGACCGGAGCTTCCAAGCAGCTCAACAGATTGCCCCTCAGGTTTTCTGTTGTGTGGTGTTTTTGGACAGACGTTATTTTTTTTTTAGTAGAGTAGCCTGTTTGTAAGTTTAAAGTGTTTGTTTTTCTCCTTTGCAGCATCATGGCCAGCCCAAGAACCAGGAAGGTTCTTAAAGAAGTCAGGGTACAGGATGAGAACAACGTAAGCCTCTGCCCCCCACCCCCCGCCCCAAGCCTTGGTCAGGGTCAGTGAGTCCCGGGAGATTGTGCTCTGAGCCTGTGGTTGGTGGTTGCCGTGGCTCTGGACATGCGTGGCTTGTGCTGGCTGGTGGCCTGGGTGGCCGGCTCTTAGAGTGGTGCCATTCCTGGCGCTCATCAGTGCTGGCTGTCGGGGGTGGGGGCTCCTCCACACTTCTCAGGTCACATTGCTCTAAGGACAGGTCCACCTCGTCTTCCCGTCTGAACATTTTATTACACGGAGGCTCTTTCCCCTCATGCCTTGCCCTGACCCACACCCCCTGGCCACCCTGGGCAGCCCTCTGCATTCGCTCCTTGAGGCCATCTGTTGGGTCTTTGGGGTCCCTGGGCTCTGCCCTCAGCCACCTGCTGAGTCACTTGTGGCCCCTTTGCAGGTTTGTTTTGAGTGCGGCGCGTTCAATCCTCAGTGGGTCAGTGTGACCTACGGCATCTGGATCTGCCTGGAGTGCTCGGGGAGACACCGCGGGCTTGGGGTGCACCTCAGGTCAGTGTCCTGCCGCTCCGGCTCTGCGGAGAGCCTGCGGCCACCCCAGCATCTGTTCCTGACACGGGAGGTGCTGACGCCAGAGAAGCTTGGGGGCCACCTCCCATTGCATTGCCAGTGTCCACTCCAGTGACGCCATGGCACAGGGTTCCAGCTGCTGGCCACTCAGCCTCCCTGTGGCTGCTGCTTGCTGTGTCTGATTCTCAGGACGATGCTGGGGGGAGGGTGTCCCTGGGTGTCCCCAGTGCGGGTTGATTTGCTCGATCCTCTGGTTTCCAGCTTCGTGCGCTCTGTTACTATGGACAAGTGGAAGGACATTGAGCTTGAGAAGATGAAAGCTGGCGGGAATGCTAAGTTCCGAGAGTTCCTGGAGTCTCAGGAGGACTACGATCCTTGCTGGTCCTTGCAGGAGAAGTACAACAGCAGAGCCGCGGCCCTCTTTAGGGATAAGGTAGAGATGGGCCCGACTCACTCTTGCCTGTGGTGTGGGGCTGCTCCGCCGTTTGTGGCAGCTGGACTGTGGCCTTTAGTGGTTCTGGAGTCAGTTCTTTTGCTGGTTCTGACACACCCACTGGGCCACACACAGTCTGGGAGGCTTCCTGCCCAGAGGGGAGGCAAATGGCTTGCGGGGAGAGACAGACCTTCCCCGACTCCAGGGGAGAAAGCAGCTGTGACCGTTTATTGCCTCTGCGACATGTTGGGCACAGTGTTTCTAAGAAGTTTGGAGGCCAAATAGGTGGGTCCCCCTGTGTTTGAAGCTGGAGCTGCACCAACTGGGAGCTCCCCAGCACTGTTGTTCATTGTGAAGTGAGCCCTGGCCTCGCATCCACACCTGGTCTGTGCACCTGAGCAGGGGCCATCGAAGGAGGCTGGGAGGAGGCTGCGGGTGGTGGGTGCTCCAGGCGGGCCGTGGGGAGTGCGCTAGAGTCGACGGTGCCCAAGGGCATCGCCAGGCACCTTTATGCTCTCTGATGCCCTGTGTCTCCTTGTCAGGTGGCCGCTCTGGCCGAAGGCAGAGAGTGGTCTCTGGAGTCATCACCTGCCCAGAACTGGACCCCACCTCAGCCCAGGACACTGCCGTCCACGGCGCACCGGTAGCTGCTCCTCGTGGGGCCTTCGCAGTTTCCACTGGGCCCTGATCTTAGTGGATTGGGTTTCCCCACAGAATTCTCCCTTCTTTGCTGTTGTGACAGCCCTTTTCCCAGAAGTCAGTGGGAAAAACAGCTTTTTAAAATTGCCAAAACAATATAAGCTTTTAGTAAATTTCAACCCATAAAGCTGTCTCAAATGGTGCCCCAGGTAAGCTCCGCACGCCTTCCAGATGTGCACACAGCCATGTGTGCTGTGGCGCTGTGGGAATTCACATCTCCATCTGCTCACGGGGGTGTCGTCTCCCCTTCCCCAGAGTTGCCCATCTGCCTGTGGCACTGGCCCTGCCACCTTTGAACTGACCCCTGTCATGGATGCGTCCCACGTCCCGCTGCAGGGAACATCCCGGGTGGGGTGACTGGGTAGCACAAGGCCTCCCCACCTCACCTGGAGCCCTGTAGTTCTGCCACGTCCAGGTGCTTCTGGCAGAAGGCTTTGCACTGCGGGCACCTCTGGCTTGATTGCAGGCCCTCGGCCCTCTTGCCCCACCTCTCCCTGCAGCCTCCTACCAACGGGGAGAGTGCAGAGCCCACTGTGGAGGCCTCTTGTGTTGCCCGCGAGGCTGGCATTGCTAGGGTTTCGGCACCTGAGCCCGAGCAGCCACTCAGAGCTGAAGGCCACCCTGGCCTCAGGTGCTCTCAGGGGTGACGTGAAGGCACTGCCCACGTAGGCTGCATGGTTCTGGGGGTGCTGCTGGGGTTACCTCAGACTTCACCCAGTTTTGGCCTTACCAGCCTTCAATTCTCGGTTTCAGAGCCTCTGGCCAGCCGCAGGGCGTGACCGCCTCCTCAGACAAGGCTTTTGAAGACTGGCTGAACGATGACCTTGGCTCCTATCAAGGGTAAGGACTTGAGAGCTGGGGACGCCTCAGGCAGGCCAGACCCACAGGGTTCAGTCTGGTAGGTAGGGCTGCTTCCCTTGGGGCCTCCCATGTGCAGTGGTGTGGGACCCAGGCATGCGCGGTGCAGGGTCTGATTGCAGTGAGCCCCAGCTGCCCACGTGTGAATTGGGGGTCTTGGGTGTAGAGAAAAGCTAACACTTAGAAGAAAAGCATAACACATTTTCTGCCTGGAATCTGCTGGACCTATAAATGAATTTTTATCCCCAAAGCTGTCATATTAAGTTGTTTTGATCCTTCTTTTAGTACTTCTGTGACTGGGTTTGGGGACTTGCTGGGGACCCTCTGGTGGTGTGGCAGGAGGGTCTTTTTAAATCAGCAGAAAGCACATCTCTCTGCTGCCGGGGAGCTGCTGAGGCTCCTGCCGCCACAGGGGGCAGCGTGCACGTCCTGTGCGTGGGGACGTTGGCACATCCCCCAGAGCCGCAGCCTCGCCTCTGTTCAGGGACCCATACCTTCAGGAGGAGCAGGGTTCATGCCAGCATCTTCAGCCTGTTGTCCGCTTTGTTTTCAGGGCCCAGGGGAATCGCTACGTGGGGTTTGGGAACACGCCACCGCCTCAGAAGAAAGAAGATGACTTCCTTAACAACGCCATGTCCTCCCTGTACTCGGTGAGGACTTGTGGGTCCTGCAGAGCATCTCCCACGGGCAGAGCCGGCCTGAGGGCACAACGGGCCATAGGGGCAGTGCGGCAGTCCTGGAACATGTGCTCTTTGCATTGTTCTGATCTAAGGACCCCTCCCTTACCTTCAGCGATGTTTTCTTGCAAAAATATGGCTTACATTTTTCAGATCCCAAATGTATTCAATCACTTCTTTTTTTTTTTTTTTTTAAGAGGGAGTCTTGCTTTGTCGCTCAGGCTGCAGGCTGGAGCGCAGTGGTGCGATCTCGGCTCCCTGCAACCTCCGCCTCCCAGGTTCAAGTGATTCTGCTGCCTCAGCCTCCTGAGTAGGTGGGATTATAGGCACCCATTATCACGTCCGACTAATTTTTGTATTTTTAGTAGAGATGGGTTTTCACCAGGTTGGCCAGGTTGGTTTCGAACTCCTGACTTCAGGTGATCTGTCCACCTCGGCCTCCCAAAGTGCTGGGATTACAAGAGTGAGCCACCGCGCCCGGCCATCACTTACTTCTAACACAAAATGTATGTATTTCAAATCTAACAGCGGCCATTCTTGCAGGGAACCCAAGGACTCTGATGGCAGCCACTTGGCCATGTTCTCTGCAGAGGGAGGGCGACGTGCAGTGGGAAGGTGGCTCTGTGCTTGGGGCTCTGGCAGCACTGGGAAGCTGCTCAGGTGCTGCCTGAGGTCACTCAGGGCCATTTCTGGTCTGGGGGTGCCTGGAAGCTCCAGGTCAGATGTTCAGAGTATGACAGCCTGGGCTTGTTGCCATTTTGCTATTAACGGGAATACATTTTGTTCCCCTTTCATTTTCCAAGGAAATTTTTACCATCTTTAAAAAATGATTTTGTGGGTGTGATGGCTCATGCCTGTAATCCCAGCACTTTGGGAGGCCAAGGCGGGCGGATCACCCGAGGTCAGGAGTTCGAGACCAGCCTGGCCAGCGTGGCAAAACCCAGTCTCTACTAAAAAACTACAAAAATTAGCCAGGCGGGGTGGCATGCGCCTTGTAGCCCCAGCTGCTGAGGAAGCTGAGGCGGGAGAATTGCTTGAACCCGGGAGGCTGAGGTTGCAGAGAGCCGAGACAGCACCATTGCACTCCAGCCTGGGTGACAGAGTACGACTCCATCTCAAAAAAAAAAAAAAAAAAAAAAAAAAGATTTTTATTCATCACAGCATTATTGTCTGTGACACCAGCAACCTGAGCCTTTGGCCACGGGGGCTGCTAAATGGGAGCTTGCGCTGAGAGCCAAGGAGGACTTATTTTGTTTTTTGTTTTTGTTTTTGTTTTTTTTGGAGACAGGTCTTGCTCTGTTGCCAGGGCTGGAGTGCAGTGGCATAATCATAGCTCACTGTGGCCTGGAACCCGGGGCTGAAGCCATCCTCCCCACTGGGCCTCTCGAGTTGCTTGGCCTCCCAGAGTTCTGGTATTACAGGCGTGAGCCACCATGCCTGGCCAGAAAGGGCTTTTTAATACTAACGTGACAAAACCTTCAAAGTATGTTAATTAAAAATAAGCAGGTTTAAAATGGATATCTTCATCTGCAAGGAGCCCTGCCATTGAGTCTTGGGAGCCCCCAAGTGTGTGGAGCTTCCAGTCGCTCGGGGTGGCCTGGCTGCACCTCTGGCCACTGACGGCCATGGTCGCTTGCTCTTGCAGTCATTGCTACATCTTTAGGGAAGAAAAGCGCATTTTTCCAGCCTGTGTGTGGGCTTCATTTTTGTGGCCTGCCCTTCTGCTGCCTTTTGCTGGGCATCTGCTATCTGGGGAAGGCAGCTCAGCTTGGTGATCTCTCAAGTGAGGGTCCTTTTGCGTTTCCTTTAGGAGGAAGAGGGTGAGTTGTGATTGAAATGAGATTTATTTTCCCAAATAGCTTTAATTATCTCGGGAGGCTCAGGAGGAAACCCTGAGCATAGATGAAGGAGAGCAGGTTATGGCGGTCATGACCCTACACGCCTCACCTCTGCCTGTTCCTCTAGGGAGGCAGGGAGGAGCGCCGGCCGTGGGGAAGGCCCTGCCCTGCAGTGTGGGCTTGCTTCTTGAGGGTGGTGGGAGCCGCGGGAGGCTGGGTTGTGCTGTGTTGGGAGCACTGCAGTTGGCGAGGTGGGGGTAGAGGGTGCGTGTCTGTTGTGCCCTGGGTTCAGTTGCACTCCTCCAGCAGCCTGGAGAAGCAGGCACGGTGGGGTCAGGACAGGGTGGGGCCTGGGGCAGCCTCTGCCTTGGTCCTCTTCCTCGCTGAGATACTCCACTCAGCGCCGGGTTCCTGGGTCCCAGTCCTGATGTGGCTGCTCTTTGTCGCCTCCCTCAGGGCTGGAGCAGCTTCACCACTGGAGCCAGCCGGTTTGCCTCTGCAGCCAAGGAGGGTGTAAGTCACTGTCCCCACCAGGCCCTCGGGACACTGGCCGCTGCTGGCCTGGGGTTCTGGGAGCTGCAGAAGGGATGTGGGACACAGAGGGTTTCTGGGTGCTCTGACCATGGGCTCTGCCAACTCACTACCAGCCAGGTTGGTCCCGAGGCCTTGGAGATTCTGCAGGAACACAGCAGCGCAGGCTGTCAGGAGCTGCTCCTGTGTCAGACCAGCTGCTGGCAAAGGGGTCCCGCCCTGATGAAAGTGAGGGAGATGTGAGCCCCATTGATTCCTAGACTCCACCCTATCCAAGCAGGGCAGGTCTCGGGCACCCCGTGCCCTGGAGTTTCTTCTGGGGCTCAAGTCGTGTTTTTTTTGTTTTTTGTTTTTTGTTTTTTGTTTTTTTTGAGACGGAGTCTCGCTCTGTCACCCAGGCTGGAGTGCAGTGGCGCAGTCTCAGCTCACTGCAAGCTCCGCCTCCCGGGTTCACGCCATTCTCCTGCCTCAGCCTCTCCGAGTAGCTGGGACTACAGGCGCCCGCCACCACGCCCGGCTAATTTTTTTGTATTTTTAGTAGAGACAGGGTTTCACCGTGGTCTCGATCTCCTGACCTCGTGATCCGCCCGCCTCGGCCTCCCAAAGTGCTGGGATTACAAGCGTGAGCCACCACACCCGGCCTCAAGTCGTGTTTTGATAGCGTTTTCTCTCTTTCGCCTGCTCCTCAGCCTGAAACGAGGGGAGGATTTGGGGCTTTCATCAGGGCAGGCAGTGGAGCATGAGGCAGAGACCCAAGAGCAGGCCTGGCACCAGGATGGGGCGTGGGCCCCCAGGGGCTGGGCTGTGGTGTTACAGGAGAAGGGGAAACCCAGAGCAGGGCAGCGCAGGGCAGCTGGGTGCCTGCAGCTGCCCACACAAGCAGCCAAGGCGCCTAGGGTGGGGCTCTTGTGAGCGGAAGTCACGGTGCACACCTGTCAGATGTCCCCGTGGTCACCCTGGCCTCATGTCTTCCCCAGTCACAGTGTGCACCTGTCACATGCGCCCGTGGTCACTCTGGCCCCGTGTCTTCCCTGGGAGAGGAAGGCCTGGGAGGGCCGTGGAAGGGGCAGCAGGCCAGGTGTCCAGGCTCCAGCTCCCACGGCCCCGTGACTTTGCTGAGCATCAGCTTCTGGTTCCCGCCAGGGCCTCCGTTTTCTCTTCTCCACGGGAGGGCTGCGACCTGGGGAGGCCCAGGTACCTTCCAGCCAGAGTGTCACCACGGGGCCTTTTCTCCTCCCCCAGAGCGTGAAAGTGACCAAGGTGCCTGGACTGTGCTGGGCATGGAGCCGTCCCCACAGCGGGGTAGATGGGGCTAGGGTGGTGGCACTGCCCATTGAAGATAGTGCTGCTGTGGCTTCCCCAGCCTGTCTTCTGCTCCAGCAGGCCCCGGCCCTGTCCTGGAGTCTGGAGGATGGGGTTGGCTCTGCTGTTCCCTGGCCTTGCACACTGCTCACGTGTGCCCTCACCCCAATAGCATGCCGGGCTGGCCTCCCTCTAGGGAGAAGCCAGCATTTGTGCTAATCCAGTCCCCGCTGCAGCTCTTCTGGGCATCTCAGAGTTATAGGGCCCCCCAGAGCCGCTGGCAGCCCGGGGGCCATCGAGAGACAGTCCTGGACCTGAGTCTGTGGGCCCTGAGGAAGGAGGCCTGGCAGTCCGTGTTAAGACTGTCAAGCCTTGTCTTTGTTTTTCATTTTAGGCTACAAAGTTTGGATCCCAAGCAAGTCAGAAGGTAACAGAGGAGAAGCTTCTGCACCCTGGTGCATCTAAAACTATCCTGAGTCTGACGTCACGTGCAGCACCTGAAGCTGCCTGGTTCCCTCTTCTCAGGCCACATGCTCAGAGCTGAGGGTCCCAGCGTAGAAGGGGGTGTTCCTGCCATGTTGTTCCCCTCCTCATGCCCGGGTGGCTGCCTCATGTACCCGCTCAGGGCCTGCGGGGCCAAACTCGTTTCCTGTTTACTGGTGGCTGGTACCGGTGTGCGGCCACTGCGGGTGGCCACCTTGTTGGGAGCAGGACTGCCTGGCTTGGCAGATGGCCCATGCTGGCGGTGGCCGCTTAGCCAGAAGGGCCGTTGTGGGTGGCGCTGTGCCTGCGGCACACAGGATGCGTCTGCACTTCGAGGCAACGGAGTGTCCCTTTGCTCTGGCCAGGGCTTTCCCCAGTTGTAGGCAGTGTGGCCTCAGGCCCTTTGCATGTTTTTTATTCTTTAGGATGTGGGTGGGGGCCCCGCAGTCCCCACTTGGTGGTCAGGGCTGTGATCTGGCTGTCCTCGGGTTCAGAATCACACCCAGGAGGCAGTGCTCATGTGAGGCTCACCATGAAAGCTCAGGACTGCAGGCGTGGAGCTGTGCGTGGCTCTGAGACACGCCTTTGCCCCCTGGATGAGGGAGTCCATTCTCACAAGGTGCCCATCCGTCACCCCCATGGCCCATAGCACCCCTTCCTCTCTGAGGGAGTCTCCCCGCGTGCCCACCCCCAGCTGCAGGGACGCCCGTCTGGCTTTTTCGCGGGCCTCCCAGGGTCCTGAGGTGCAGTCGCTCGCACAGTTCCTGAAGGTGGTGGTCAGTTCCAGGGCAGGGAGCGGCTGCTCCAGGGTCGTGTTGCTAAGAGCCTACCCGGTGCTGCCTTATTGCTGCGGCGCCCCATGGCGCGTTCGAAGGCGCTGCTGGTTACTAATGCCGCCCCTCACCTTGCTCTCTCCTCACCTGTCTTCTTGCTGTCGGGTAAAGTTTTGGGGTCACAAGCAGCAGCCGGAGCCGGTAAAGCCCGTGTCTGCTCGTGCATGCCGCCCGCATCTCCGCCGAGAATGTGCTTGGCTTCCTCTGTCCCTCCTGCGTGCTGCCGCTGTCTTGTGTCACCTCACATGTGCGCACGCTCAGACCCTCTCCCTGGCCTCGGCCCATGGCTCTCCTTTAAGATCCAAGATCTGCATCAGGCTTGGCTGTGTGTGCCTGTCACCCCTGCGCGGTACCCCTGCGCTCCCCCCGGGCAACAGAATGAGATGAGACCCCCATCTCCAAAACACACAGACCCCCGACCCAGGCTTGCTGCTGGGGAGGTGCTGGAGGAGGGCGCACTGGGCGCCGAGCTGCTGAGCAGGGTTTCCTGGCCACCTGTGCTCCCCTGAACGCAGTGCAAAGGGGAGGATCTTTGCTCTGTGACGAGTTCTTCCCTTTCCGGCCTTTGATCCATGCTGCTCCCTGCCTTTGGGGGAAGAGGAGGCCTCACCACATCCCCAGGTGGCCGTGTGGCCTCGACGCCACTGACCCAGGATCAGGAGAGGCTGAGCTCATTTCTCAGCAGCTGCTTCCTGTGGCCCCAGCTTCCGTGCCCTCTTCCCTCCAGGGGGGACCCGGTGCCTGCCTGGAGGCTGAGCTAGTTTCTCAGCAGCTTCTTCCCGCGGCCCCAGCCTCCGTGCCCTATTCCCTGCAGGGGGACTTGGTGCCTGCTTGGGGAGGAAGGAGAGGCGTCCCAGGTCTGCGTGGGGTGGCTACAGCCAGCGTTGGCCTCAGGCACAGGCTCCACAGGGCATGTTCCCACCAGCCCGGCCCCGCCGGCCGCATGGTGGTGTGTGAGGGAGGACCCTGGAGGGGGACCTTCCTGCGAGAATTGCTGGGGGCCGCGGTCTCCGCCTTCTAGAGGTGGCGGCCGACTGCTCTTTGGGTGTTGTGTGCAAAGCCCTGTCTCTTGCTCCCTGTGCTTGTGTCCTGCCGCCTTCCCTCCTGCTGGTGAAGCTCGCCCTGCCCTTTGCTGGCCTGTGCTGCCACTGCTGACCCGTGTCCCGTGGTGGAGCGGCCGTGGGGCTCACGTGACTTCCCCTCCTACAGGCATCCGAGCTGGGCCACAGCCTGAACGAGAACGTCCTCAAACCTGCGCAGGAGAAGGTAACGGGCAGCTCCGGGTGGTTGTCTGGAGCCCTTCACTCTGGGGGACGTGGGTATGTCAGGGGCGTTAGGGGGATTGTTTGTCCAGCAGCTGGGACTCAACGAGGCCCGGCCTCACACCCCACCTCTCCAGCACAGGCGTTCTCCTCGGGGCCTGGGCGTCTCTCGGACTCCCCAGCTGGTCCCTTCCCCTGGCCTAGGGCCTCCCTTGCAGCGCCCCCAGCCCACCTCCGTTCCTCTGCCTCACCCGTACAGCTGGCCCCAGAGCCCAGCACCCCCAGCCCACCTCCGTTCCTCTGGCCTCACCCCCACAGCTGGCCGCGGAGCCCAGCACCCCCAGCCCACCTCCGTTCTTCTGCCTCACCCCCACAGCTGGCCGCGGAGCTGTGCCCAGAGGAGGCTCTGGTACGGGAATGATGCCTGTAATGCCTGCCATCCTAGGGGGTCAAGAGCCCCACCAGCTCCCTGCCTCCTTCGGGGCCTGAGTGGGACAAGTGGGGAAGACCCACCTGGGGCAGCATGGGCTGTCCTCAGGTCACTTTGCTATTTGTCAGCAGTGGCTGGCAGGGGCCACGTCTGCAGACACAGGCCTCACAGTGACGTGGTCTCTTGATGCTGGAATCCCTTTGGGGCCACTGTAGAACTTTCTGGGGCTCAGCCTGATGGGTGTCCACATGCCCCTGATATTTTGGATGCCCTCACCCAGGGGATTCCTGCACTCCTGAAGCTTTAAGCTTTCATCTCTCCTGCCCCCATTAATGCCGCTGTCTTAATCTGTGCAGGTGAAGGAGGGAAAGATTTTTGATGATGTGTCCAGTGGGGTCTCTCAGTTGGCATCCAAGGTAGGGAGCCTGCCAGATACGCGGGCACAGTTGAAGCCAGTCTCCATATTCCACGGCCCTGGGCGTGAGAGCAGGGTGTGCCCCGTGCAGCCCCCAGCCCAGCTTGGCAGTGGCCGCTGTCCTCTGAGACGGGAGGAGAGCTGCCCGGCCTGACGGCCTGAGGGATATGGAAACAGCTTGGCCCACTGCGGCCCGGTCAGCCACTAACTGTCACTTCTCCCTCTGCTCTTATCTTGCTGCTGCTGGCCTTTTCCTTGGTAAGTGCCAGCGCCGTCTTTGTTGCCATCGGTCCCGCTGCCCTGCGGGCCATTTGGGGCGTGCATTTTGTCCAGTTTCCTGGCATGAGGCGCTCTGCGGACAGATGTGGAGGGAAGAGCAGGCCTCGCTCCTCTGCCCCAAGCATGTGGTGGGAGCTCTTGAGGTCTGTGCATGAGACTGTCCTCGCTGCCATGTCCCGCATGCACCTGGCGCCACTGCAGAGTGGCTGTGCGTGTCTGTGTCTGTACGCGTGTGCAAGGCACCCCTTGTTGCTGGATTTTACCCGGATCTTCTCAGTGGGACGGCGCATGCCGGCTTGCATGTGGGGGCCTCCAAAAGCTGCCTGTGCCGCGGCAGGGCCTGCCTAACCTCTCTTCCTGTCTCCTTCCAGGTCCAGGGAGTCGGCAGTAAGGGATGGCGGGATGTCACCACCTTTTTTTCGGGGAAAGCGGAGGGCCCCTTGGACAGGTATGCTGTGGCCCCTCCTGGGCCTTGCATCCCACTCCCCTGCCTTGGCTACTCCTCCCACAGGCTGTCTGGGAGGTGGCTGGCATCCTTGCTGGGGAGGGGTCACTGTGGAGGCTCTCCAAGTGCTCTGCAGCTGCAGAGGCCCATCCTGCCTGTCTCTGCCCTGCTGTGTGCTCTTTGGAACCCTGCAAGAGCTGGGCTCCCCAGGCTAGGGTGGGAGGGAGGGTCTCACCCACACGACCCCACGTAGGAGGAGCTGGCGCTGCTCTGCTGTTCCTCTGTCTCCCAGACTCTGGGTGGGTGGAGCAGGGGACAGGAAGGCTGGGGCCCTGGAGACCTGTCCTGGGCCCCATGTCCAGCTCTGCCCTTAGCGCTGGGCACCCCAGGCATTTCTGCTGGAAGCTGGCCGCTGTTCTCGGCCTCTGACCCCAACGGGGGAACCACTGGGGATCTCATCGGGCCTGGCCTTGTGCTGTCTACTGAGAGGCCAGCCCTGTGGGCACAGATGCGCTGCCTCCTAGGTGGGCCCAAATTTTCATTGCAGACGCCACGTCCCTTCTCTCCCTCCGTGTATGTGGTTTTCAGTGGTGTGACTGCAGCTGAGGACAGAGGGCAGGGCCAGGTCTGGGGCCAGCATAGCTGAGGGCGTCGCTCGGGAGGGCCTGTGTTCCGGCTTGAGGCCAAGTACCCCTGCCGCTCCCCACTTGACTAAACCACTGTTTTATTGCAGCAGTTTGGAGCTGGTAGAAAAGGAAGTTTTCTGTAAAACTATTCTCCAGTTTGGGTGATTGATAAAGAGTGGGCCCTGGCTCTCCAGCTCCCCGGCAGTTTCCTCTGCTCTGAAGGGGGAGAAACAGCTCCCGCCTGGTGGGGCTGCTGTGGACCCTGAGCACTGGCCTGGGAAGGCGGTCACTGTCCAAGTGCAGAGCTCTCGGGGGCACAGAATTCCCAGTGGTGGACTGAGTAACAGTCATTCAGAGTCCCCCTTCTGTCTCTTTAAAAGCCCCTCGGAGGGCCACAGTTACCAGCACAGCGGTCCCGACCACTTCCAAAACAGCACCATAGACCAGAGCTTCTGGGAGACCTTTGGAAGCGCTGAGCCCACCAAGGCCCGCAAGTCCCCAAGCAGCGACAGCTGGACGTGCGCGGACACCTCCACTGAGAGGAGGAGCTCGGACAGCTGGGAGGTGTGGGGCTCGGCCTCCACCAACAGAAACAGCAACAGCGACGGCGGGGAGGGCGGGGAGGGCACCAAGAAGTCTGCGCCGCCGGCCGTGCCCAGCGATGATGGCTGGGACAACCAGAACTGGTAGGGCCCACTGCACCCCCGTCCCCAGCGCCCCCGGGCGACTTCGTGTTTGCACTCTGCCCTCGTCGTTCTTCCTCCTTCCATTTGACCCAAGAATCAGCAACTGCAGTGTGAGGACAGCGTCTCGGGAGGCAGGACCCTAGGGAGACTCGGGTTCGTGCCGCCTGCTGCGTGGGGAGTCTCGGTGCGTGGGGTGGCTTGCTGTCCAGCCTGTGCGGGGGCCTTCCCGCCCCACACTCCCCCGGGCATTCTTGGACTCAAGGCAGGGGCTCTGCGTGGCTTGCTGGGAGGTGGGCTGCAGCACAGAGCCCTGTGACTGTTCCAGCGGCCTGTTCACTACGCAGTGTCTCTGGGGGCTGGGACCAGCCACGTGCCGAGCTGTCAGCGACGTGAAGTGTCCCTTCTCGTTGAGATATTTAACTTTGGGTTTGCTCTAGTTCTTTCTTTTTGAAGAGAGTGACTGGAGTGGTAAAGCTGGAAATGCTGAAAACGATACTGGCGCTCACACTGCCATCCGACCACCCTCGGCTCCCGAGTCCACGCCTGTCTGGGCCTGTGCTGTCAAACCCGCATCGATCGTAACCCTCTGTGACTCCCCTGCATCAGCACTGTCCAACCACCAAGTTCACCAGACACAGCCTCCACAATAGCCACACCCACACCTGAGCTGTTCTCAGTGCTGGAACTTGACCATCCTGGAACACCCTGGAAGAAAAATGAGCACAGGGTGGGCCCTTGGCCCTGATGCAGGAAGGTGCGACAGCAGACGTGGCCAGGCAGGAGGCCCGGATTCAGGAGCTGAGCAGGGGATGCCTGTGCGTGGTGCCTGGGCCTAGGGCAGCTCCAGCCCCGGGATGGGGCTGCCGTGCAGACTGGTGCCCGCCACATGCCAACCCTCACTCCCCAAGGACTGGATGACGTGCTGCCACATGTGACTCATCTGCATTGCCAACCCTGTGTGACCCTCGGTCTTGGCCAGCCATGCATGCGCCCGAAGCTCGTGCAGTTTGTATGTGAGGTGCTCTCTCCCCTGCCACCATGCTCATCACTGTGGCCTTGGCCACGCTCCCTGGTTGCCCCACTTCCCGGTCGCCGTCTGCAGCGCTCCTGGAGCAGCCTGGGCCCTTCAGCACCTGTGCTCGTCCCACCCTGGGGACTCAGCCACTCGCGGAACAGGATGGGACCGAGATTTCAGCGAGCCCTCCTGGCGCCCGGTCCTCCCTGTGGGCACCAGCCCTCTTGGTAGCTGGTGTGGGGGGCCGGTGTCCTTGGCTGCCACGGAGGGATTTGATCACTGAAGCAGCCACACCTGCTGTAGTTAGACCTGAGGTCAGAGGCTCAGGGTGCTGAGAAGCCACCGGGGAGGCGGCCAGCAGAAAGGGCCCAGGAAGCCAGCCCCTGAGAGCTGAGCGTGGGGGTCTTTGCGTGTCTTTCTCCAAGCTGAGACGTGGGCGGCTGCGTGGTGTCTCCTGAGGGCTGCTTGAACCCTGGTGGGCTGAGTGCTCCAGGGAGGGGTGGACTCCACCCTGGACGTGGGATGTGGTGTCCACGTGCCTGTTTCCACGTCAGCACCTTGACTTGGCAGCATGGAGCCAAGGTCTGTCCCCGCCCAGGAGGGTGCCTTCCTCAGGGGTAGGGAGACGGCCCACTCTGCCCCAGGGAGTCCCCTTTGATGGGAAGTGCAGTCAGCAGTGTGGAGGTGTCTGGGCCACCTTCCGAAGGTGGATGTGGTGGCCGAGACCCCGTCCACAAAGAGTGACGGCCTTTCCCTTCTGCAGGGGGGGGCAGGTGGGCCTGGGACCGGTGCTGGGGCCTCTCCTGGCTGTGTGCAAGGGCCCGTGTGGAAGGCACGGACCTGACAGCATTCCAATAAAGCATACGGGAACACGCAGAACATTTGGGTGCATCCCAAGGGGCCGCTTCCAGTGCTGTGCGAGTAGGGTCATGGCACCCCCAGGAAGGCAGGGGTGGGACACTAGGAATCATGGGCGGGCTCCCTCACTGCTCCTGGCCCCATCCACCTAGCCCTCCTGGGGAGGCCCTGGCATCACCCCATCCGAGCCAGAGCTTCTGGGGAGTAGGGGAGCAGGCAGCTGGGTGACCCAGCTAGGGAAGAGGTTAAGGGGTCCTGGCATGTGCCTCTGGCTGGCCAGTGAGACATTGGGGTAGGGTCTAGTGACCCTTGGCCTGGGGAGGTGGTCAGTGGCTCCTGTAGTAGAGAATGGCACCAGGGCCTGTGTCTAGGAGGGCTCCTGCCCCTCCCAGAGATTCAGCACCCCCCACGCTGGGCACGATCCCAGCCCATGTCCTGGAAACTCAAGGTGCCACCTGATACTGGGGTTGGAAGGCAAGGAGGGTGGCTGTAGCCAGGAGAGGCCCACAGAGGTCCTGGGGTCTGTGTGTCTCAACTGGGAGGCTCCCAAGAGTTGTCCTGCTCTGGGGCAGCGCTTTAAGGCAGGTGGGCTGAGGCCAGAACTGCTGGATGGGGAAGACGAAAGTGGCGGGTCCCGGCCCAGGCTTTGTGGGCCTGGAGTCCATTCTTGGCTGAAGCCTGGTCTCGGTCTCTGGCCAACTTGGTGGGGCGTGGGCAGTAACGCTGCACAGCCCCCGGCCTCCAGCATGCAGTTCCACCCGCACTGTGGCTCCAGGAGTCCAGGCTGACCACGCTGGGCACCTTCTGCCACCCGTCCCTTCCCTTGAGCCAGCCTCTGCTGTCTGTCCCCAGATACTGGCGTGACCCAGTGGATGCTCAAGGCCAGCTTCTGCCCTTCCTGAAACTTAGCTAAGTGCGCTGGGTTTCCCCTGGCCACCCACTCATCATGCCCGCTGGTGTTGCTGTCCCCCTGTTGAGCCTCCCGGGGACAAGCCCTGCCCTGTGAGCCTCCATCGCTGGCTGACAGGGGACTGGGTGAGGCTGACGGCCTTGGGGCCTGGCCCTGCTCTGTTCTGACCCAGCCAACAGTCAGGTGGGGGTTGGGGGATCAGCCCCCAGAGCACTGAGACTTCTCGGGGGCTGGAGGCTGCACAGGAGGCCACTGGGGCCATATCCCCAATTCTGGGACCTCTGGGTCTAGGACCCCACCTGGAACCAGGTGATGTGTGACTGGCCATAAGCATGCGGGGGGTTCCTGTGGGGTTGGGGCCTCAGGCCACAGTACCCTGGTGAGGAGAGGACAGTGGCCGACCCAGGTTCTGTCCTGTCCCTTTGTCATTCGTGACCCAGGCAGCTTGCCGGCCCTGCCTGAGCGGATCACTGCCAAGTGGTCTGAGGAGTGCTGCAGAGGCCTCAGGTGTCCAGGAGCAGGGGCGGGGTGAAAAGGCAGACGGGTCCACCCTTGTGGAGCTCACATTTCATGAGCCAGGAGTGCTGAGTACCTGACTGCCTGGTCTGTGATGACCCTGACCCTGGCTTGCATGTGTGGGATGTGGGTGCACACACGTGTTCCCAGGAGCCTGTGAGCCGGGGCTGCACCCCTGCGCCCGGTGCCTGGTGCCTGGTGCCTGTCTGCCAGGCTGGGCGCCCTCCGCTGGCCGTGGCCAGGACTGCAGGCACCACCAGCCCCCTGGGAGCCCGCCAGGACGTCGACCTGACACCATCTCCCAGGCTGCTCCCCCGGGATGGGCTGTGCAAGAGGTAGCCATGGGCCGGCCGGGTGCAGTGGCTCACACCTGTAATCCCAGCACTGTGGGAGGCCGAGGCAGGCGGATCACCTGAGGTCGGGAGTTCGAGACCAGCCTGGCCAACATGGTGAAACCCCATCTCTACTAAAAATACAAAAATTAGCTGGGTGTGGTGGTGGGTGCCTGTAATCTCAGCTACTCGTGAGGCCGAGGCAGGGGAATTGCTGGAACCCGGGAGGCTGAGGTTGCAGTGAGCCGAGATTGCAGCATTGTACTCCAGCCCAGGTGACAACAGCAAGACTGTCTCAAGAAAAAGGAGATGCTCGGCCGGGCGCGGTGGCTCACGCTTGTAATCCCAGCACTTTGGGAGGCCGAGGCGGGCGGATCAGGAGGTCAGGAGATTGAGAGCACGGTGAAATCCCGTCTCTACTAAAAAATACAAAAAATTAGCCGGGTGTGGTGGTGGGCGCCTGTAGTCCCAGCTACTTGGAGAGGCTGAGGCAGGAGAATGGCGTGAACCCGGGAGGCGGAGCTTGCAGTGAGCCGAGATTGTGCCACTGCACTCCAGACTGGGGGACAGAGCCAGACTCCGCCTCAAAAAAAAAGAAAAAAGAAAAAGGAGGTGCTCGTGAAGAGGTGTATCCTGAGTCCGAATCGGTGTGGCCCAGGGATCCGGGGAGGTGGTGGGGAGGTTGGCCCCCTCCTCCGCAGCATCCAGCCTGGGCCTTTGCCTCCAGCAGGTGTCACCTCTTCCTCTGTGGCCGCTGTGCCAGCGCTGGCCTCTCACCGAGCACCTCCAGCTCATCTCTTGCCTCTGGAGGCTGAGCTCGGGGCCAGGCCAAGTGGTTTCTCTTCAGCTACCAGAGCAGCAGGCAGGGTCGGGAGAGGCAGGCTCATCCTCCCTCGGGCCTCAGGCAACCCAGGGTCAGGAGGCCTCGAGGCGCTGGCCCTTTCGCACTGTCCTGAGTGCGGAGGAGGCATGGGCTTGGGGACTGGGCTCACAAGGCCGACAGCTGCCTCCAGTGGCCCTGAAGCACCCGTGTGACGCATGGTATTGGGCTGGGGTCCTTAAAGGCAGAAGAGGTGGGGATAGGTATTTGGGTGCACTCGTGTCTATCGGGGAGGCAGATGCCTCGGCCAGATCCACCTTGAGCTGAGGACGGTGAGCTTCTCAGGAGGCTGTGCAGCGAGGCCGGGACGCCCACACTTGCGTCACCACCCAGTCATTGGGCAGGGGCCGCTGGGGTGCATCTGTAACCTCCCAGGCAGTCCTGGGGCAGGGATAGCTGTGAGCGGGGGTCCTTTATAGCCGGCAGGTGCTACGGGACTCCACGCTGCCTAGGTGGGGCCTTAAGTCACAGCAGGGGTGGGGCCAGGGCAGGGGCAGGGCCGGTGTTGGGCTGGTCCCAGATGGGAGCAGCCCAGGGTCCTGTTGGGTCAGGGGCCTATTTTCCAGGCCTGGGTACCTGCTGAAGCTCTGGTTACCGGCACCAGTCTGCAAAGTGGATTGGGCGGTGGGAGCCGTCAGGATGGGCTGGGAGGGCATACTGGGGGAGGGGAAGGGTGACCACATGGGTGAGGGTCCAGGTGCTGCTGCAGGCTGCTCCCCACAGTGGGCAGCCAGAGCCCCTAGTGTCCAGCACCCACACGTGGCGGCCTTGGCATCTGAGTGGCTTTCCCCATGAGCCCCTCCTTGTAGGTGGACCCTCTGGGAGTGAGGAGTGAAAGTGTTGGGCCGTGCAGCCCTTGCCTTGTCACTGGTGGGACGCTGCCCTGCTGTGCAGTGGGGTCCTTCATGCTGGGATCTTTGTGGTCCCCATTCTTGGAGAGAGGCCCAGGGTGGCAGACAGGAAGGGTGGAGGGCAAAGGGAGGGGAGGAGAGAGGCAGGCAGGGGGGGGGGGGGGGGGGGGTAGGCTGGGGCAGTGACTTCCGTGGAGGAGAAGCCTTTCATAAGCTCCAGCCTTCCTGTGGCCGCAGCAGGACCAGAGTGGACCAGCGCACTCCAGGAGAGAGGACTGGAGCCCCGGGAGTAGGAGGAGGTGGGTGACTTCCCTGTGGTCCTGAGGCTGGGTGGAGAAGGGGCTGCCAGGAGATCCACTCAGCCTGTGATCTGAGGATGACTGACTTTCAGAAAAGTCTAGATAGAGGCCAAGTGCCCCTGTGAGCCACAGGACGGGGGTGCCCAGCACGGGGTGTGGCCAGGAGGGGCCGGGGCAGTGGGAGCCGGGGGCTGCCTGAGCTCTCACCAGGGGCTCCCTTCTGGTGGTCTCAGACAACATCCAGGGCCGTGGGGGAAAGAGGAGGGTGCACATCGAGCAGAGAGTGGCTTGCACTTCAGGCTGGATGCCTGTGGCCCTGGCAGGGGTCCCACTGAGTCAAGCCAGGTTTCTGAGGTGGGAGGATCCAGGGACTTGGGGGCACTCGGGCTGCCCGCTGGTGCCTCTGTGGTCAGATCGGGAGCCCAGCCCACAGGTGCCTCCTGTTCCAATGCCTGGGTCTTACTGATTGCCCTTGGCCGGCCGGGCGGGCACGAAGTCCCTGATTTAAGCCGGTGGCTTTCCCGCCGGGTGAGGCCTTTGCCTTGCAGAGGGGCAGATTCCCTGGTGGGGTTACTGGGGTCACACACCGGGAGGGGGCGTGCAGTGGGGGGGGGGCTCTGTTCGGCTGCAGGGGGGGGGGGGGGGGCCTGAGTCACTCAGGACCCTAGAACCCTACTGTGTGGGAGGCTGGGGCTCACAGAGCCAGAGCCTGCACTCAAGTCATGCCCTCAGCTCAGCACAGAGGGGTAGGGGCCCGGCCTGCCAGGAGTGCTCTGTCTGCCTCCTGAAGGCCAGCGTTGGTGCGTGAGGTGAGGGGCTGGCGTGAGCAGTCTCAGGGAGCGGGAGTGCAGGGGAGCGG
This sequence comes from Hylobates moloch, assembly GCF_009828535.3. Classification (NCBI taxonomy): domain Eukaryota; kingdom Metazoa; phylum Chordata; class Mammalia; order Primates; family Hylobatidae; genus Hylobates; species Hylobates moloch. The sequence continues at coordinate 951,963 of NW_026652296.1, read as the reverse complement.
AGTGTGGGAGGAGTGGAGTGCTGGGGGAGGAGGAGTGTGGAGGGAGGGGGAGTGTGGGGGAAGGGGAGTGCGGGGGGGAGCAGGGGTGTGGGGGAGGGGAGTGCGGTGGGGAGCAGGGGTGCAGGGAAGCGGGGGAGCCGGGGGGGGGGGGGGGCGGTGGGGAGCGGGGAAGTGGGGCGGGTGGTGCAGGGGACTGGGGGTGCAGGGGGAACGGAGTGCAGGTGAACCCCCAGCATTTCTCCTTCAGCCCTGGGCATGTTGGCAGGTGGAGGACTCGGGCCTGGCAGCTGACATGCCCCCCACGTCTCCGAGTGGCACCTCTGGGCACTGGTCACTGGACCACCCTGGCCTCTGAGTCCCCCTCAGCTGCTCCTCAGAGCACCCCAAATCCAACCTCCACTCCCAGCCCCTTTGACCTGGCCGGGCCTGGTTCTCCCTGGTCCTCCTTGTAGCCCACTCAGCTCTCCGGTGGCCCTGGCTGCCTCCCTGTCTCGGCCTCAGAGCCACGTGCCCATGGCACACACACCCTGCACCCCCGGCTGGCTTCCCCCAGACCCACCTGCTCCCCACTCCCGCCTAGGCAGCTCTCACTGTCCTCCACAGGTCTCTGATGACCCTTCCGCCTCCAGTGCGAGGCTGGGGCCACAGGGACTCCATGTGTCCAGCAATCAGACGTTGCCTGGAGAGCTCGCACCTGGCCTCAGCCCTCCACAGCCCTCCGGAGCCCCACAAGCAGGAGGCCCCATGCCCGTCCCAGCCACCCCTGCACTGGGCATGGGGACAACTGGGGGCTGGGGGTCCTGTTGTCACTCACAGCAGCCCCCAGTGGTGTAAATGCCAAGAGGGTTGTGGGAGTGAAAGGCAGCCCCAGCTCTAGCCTTGGGTCCTTGAGTTTTGGGCAGCTGGGAGGTATCCCCTAGACAACAGGTTGCAGGCCCCTGGTCCTCACACGTGAGGGGTGGAGCCCAGTGTGGCGACAGCCTGCCTGGCCCTGGAGGATGTGGAGAAGCTCTGGCGTTGTGGTCAGGGAGGGGACAGACGGGGGGATGGCTGAAGGGCATGGCCTGTTCCCGTCCACAGCCCAAGCACCATGAGCTCTGGAGCCCCTGCACACCTCGGCCTCTGCCTCTGGCTGTGGCTGGGCGCCACCCTGGGAAGAGAGCAAGGACAAGGTAAGGACACTGGCAGTGGGCCCCTGCTTGCCCCCAGGCCACGCCTGCCCCACCAGTGCTCACGTGGGACGAGCCCTCCGCCCCTGAGCCCGGCCCTCCTCCTAAGTTGAATGCCTGCTGAATTCAGAGCAGTTCCCACAACAAAGGCAAGAGGATGGGACAGACGGGAGGGAGCGTGTGCTCCCGCCAAACCCTCAGCCTTGCCTGGGAACGCGCCTCTGTGGTTTAGTTCTCTGTTATATGAATGCTTGGCTGAGAGTTATTCCATGAACACCTTTTGGAGCGGTCTCCAGGAAGCAGGAAGCTGGGGTAAAGATGGGGCTGCCTTCCCTTCCCTCCTGCCTGCTTCCCACTGACGCCTCCCACTGGTGTTCTGGGCACATAGCCCTCTGGCTTCTCCCGGTGCGGCACTCACATTTCCACGCAGCACTACCTCCTCTGTGCACATCCCTGGGCGACCGCACCACCTCCTCAGAAGGCCCCTCCAGTCTGGCCGCTACTGGTTTTGGCGTTTGGGTAACGTAGGGCACCGCCCATGGCAGCAAAGGGAAATGGCAGAGGATGCTGTGAGCTCACCTGTCTGAGCAGCAGCTTCCTCCCGCTGAGAAATGTGGGCTTAGACTGATTCTAGGAAGGTGAATTTTTGTGTCTGTGGAGAAGGGTCCGGGGTCTCGGCCATGCTGTAAACTTGTTTCTGGGCTGGGCCAGTGTGGCTCCTCCCGGCACCTGCAAGCTCCTGGGAGGTTCTGGGCTCCCACTGAGTGACGGTTTTATTCCGCTGGGGTGAAAGGCAGGAGGCGGCAGCTCCCCCTTCTAATGTGCATTTAAAGGACCACCACCAGGGCTGACAGGCCGGGGCGAGGGAGCCTCCACGTGCCACTGCCGTTGCAGAGGGGCGGGTGAGATGCAGGAGCCCAGGTCTAGCGTGCAGCCGCGTGTTGAGACCCCTCCGGATTTCATGGCTTGTCTTGCCATGCTGAGGTGCCCAGTGGCCCTGCACACAGGCAACAGACCATTGCATGAGCAGGTGCCTTGGTCCCCTCACCTCAGACTGGGTAACCCTGCCCTGGGGCCAGTGGGGGCCGAGATTTCAGTTTGAAAGAAGCTTCCACTGTCAATTTGAGCCAAATCAGTAAGTGATTCTACAGAAACAACTTGAGTTTAGGCAAAGGCAAATCTAGTTCTATCTAGTCCAGGATTCAGCACGATGGGGCCGCCCCTCACAAGGGCCTTTTGGGGGCCATTGAGCCCCTGAGGACAGCCAGGTGGGCTGGGGGCCCTGAGTCCAGCCCAGGACGGCTGGGAGCCCACACGCTGGGGCAGCCCTTCCCAGGATGGCCCAGGCTGGGCGCGGCCACAGTCCAGGGAGGGGAGCGTGGTCCTGGGTGGGGCCCTTCCCACCAGCCGCTGTCGGCCCAGCACCCTGCTCAGGTCCCAACAGTGCTGTCCTCCAGCAGGGAGCTGGGGAAGGGGTCCCTGACATTCTCAGGCAGAGTGGAGCAACAGAGGCTCTTCACAAGCAGGGGCTGCGGGAGGGGCCCTGCTCACAGCTGGCCTTCAGAGCCCCCTCCTCATCCCCCACACATTCCTGCCTTTCAGCCCCATCCGGAGACCCGGCCCAGCTGCTGCCCGCTCTGAATGGGTCATTGTGTCTGCCCCAGTGCCCCCCAGCCCCTGCTCTTCCCCCGAGCCCCAGCTTTCCGGGGGGCAGCACAAAGAAGCCCATCTCTGTCCCCATTTTCCAAAAATAGCTGCCCCTAGTGCAGAGCCCCGGAAGCTTTCAGGGGGCACCAACCCTCTCCAGAGCCCCAGGAGGTTGGCCAGGCCCCTGCCGCCCCCTCCTCTCAGATGGCCTGGACACCCATTCCCCACCGCGGGAGGCAGCCTCGTCTTGGGGGCGCGGACGCGCACACGTGCCAACATGCACACACGTGCCAACGTGCACACACTTCCAGTGTGGGATTCTGCACCCACACTCCCCACTGAGGGAGCATGTGCACCTGGCAGTGACCTTGGCAGCGAGGGGTCTGCAGCTGCATGGCCACTTGTCCTGGGGACCCAGCTCAGAGGACTCAGCTCAGGGGCCCCAGCCTGGGGACTCAGCCCAGGGGACTCAGCTCAGGGGACTCAGCTCAGGGGACTCAGCCCAGGGGACCCAGCCCAGGGGACTCAGCTCAGGGGCCCCAGCCCAGGGGACCCAGCTCAGGGGACCCAGCCCAGGGGACTCAGCTGAGGGCTCCGGGCAGGTTGTCAGCTGCTGTGTTGGCTCAGGGCCTCTGGTCACCAGTGCAGTGGTTGCTGCCCTCCTAGACATAGGCCTGAGCCCCTTCCTGGTGGGGGGACCCCAGGGAGCCAGGCTGGGGCCTCCCTGGGTGGGACTGGACTCCCTCTCACCGAAGCTACCAGGGTGGCCCTGTGACTGCGGACCCCGGGGAGGGCGGGGTTCTCCTCAGCACCCAGGTGAGGCCTCGTATCCCCAAGTGGGTCTGAGTCCCCCTCAGACATCCTGGGTAGGCTTGTGTCTCCTCAGGGTCCCCCAGGATAGGACTGTGTCCCTCCCAAACACTGAGGGCAGGATGCCTGTACCCCCCACAGCTGATTAGGTGGATGGGGAGGCCAGGTCAGTCCTGACCACTATGTCCTGTTTCTGTAGCAAGTGGCCTCCTGAGGCTGTCTGTGCTGCCTGAGGACCGGCTGCAGATGAAGTGGAGAGAGTCGGAGGGGAGCGGCCTCGGCTACCTGGTGCAGGTGAAGCCCATGGCAGGTGAGAACCTGTGCCCTCCCAGGCCCCTTCCCCATTAGCACGTGCTGAGGACAGTCAGTGTGGTGGCCGCAGCCACCACTCAGGCCCACAGTGTCCCTCCCACCAGCCCCTTAGTGTCAGCACCTCTCTGGCCTCGGTCTCTGCTGCCCGCACATTCCTTTTCCCCATCACGTATGACATGGAACAGGGAATGGGGCTCCTCTGTCCCTGGCACGCAGCCCCTGCAGAAGGCATTCAGTACGTACTTTTAATTTTTTTATTTTTAATTTAAATTTGTTATTTTTTTAAAGACAGGGTCTTGCTCTGTTGCCCAGACTGGAGTGCAGTGGTGCGATCACAGCTCCCTGCAGCCTCAGTCTCCCGAGCTCAGGAGATCCTCCCACCTCAGCCTCCTGCGTAGCTGGGAGTACAGGTGTGTGCCACCACTCCTGGCTCATTTTAGTATTTTTTGTGGAGAAGGGGTTTCACCCAGGCTGGTCTTGAACTGGCTCAGGTGATGTGCCCTCCTCAGCCTCCCACAGTGCTGGGTTTACAGGTGTGAACCACCACACCCGGTCCATATTTTTTAAAGAAACGACTGCCTCCTCAGAACGAGGCTCAGTGCCTCAGAGGCATTCAGAACAGCCTGGACTCTGCACAGCAAACCCCAGAAGCATGTGCTCCCCACGCGTTCATCCTTGTTTACGGGAGCAGGACCTTGAGGACACCTTTTCGGGGAACCCTGTTCCTAGAGCATGGAACAGTCCTAACCTGACGACGGGTGCTAATTTTAAAGCTTTTCAAAACTCAGATGGAAAAGCACACAGGCGTAAATGCTAACTGTATGAATCAGCACTGTGGGGTGGCCAAAACGAACCCCTCTTGGGGTGAAAAAAGACCGTCCCGGGTGCCCCGGTGCCCTTGCCAATGTCCACCCTCCCCTGCTCCCCGGACGGCTGCCTCCAACAGCATAGACTAGTTTGCCTACGCTAAGTGGAATCCCACCGTAGTGACTCCCTCATGTCTGTGTCTTTGGTGGGCATTTTGTGAGGTTCGCCCCATGGTGTGTAACAGCCGTCCATTTTCTTTGCTGTATAGTATTCCCCTGTGTGATCTGTTCTGCTATTGATGGACGTGTGGCTTGTGTCCAGGCTGGCTGTTGTGTAGATGCTGTGTGAGGGATCCTGCCTGTGTTTCTGGTGTCCGTGCGCCTGTTGTTCTGGGTGTAAACCCAGGAGTGGAAGCGCCACAGTGTGTGCACGATTTCAACGTTAGTAGAAAATGTTGAACTATTTTCCAAAGGGGTCGTGCCGGTGTACACTCCCATCAACAGTGTATGCTTGCTTCCGTTACATGACACCCTTGGCAACCAACGCTTGGCAGCGTGACTTGAGCTACTCTGGTGGGTGGTGGTATCCTGTGTTTCTTTATTGAGAGGTAATTCACGTGCAGAAATATTCACCCTTTTGAGAAGAGGTCTGTGAGTTTTATTTATCACATGAATTCAATCCTGTAACCACTATCACAATTGATGTAGAGAACAGTTCTATTACCCCAAGGTCAGCCCTTACCCCAGTGCCCCGTAACCACTGAGCTGTTTTCTGTCTGTTTTGCCTTTTCCAGATAGATGTGCCTTATCAGGTTAAGCCCTGTGCTATTTCTACATAGGCTGAGTTTTTGTCAAGAGAATGCATTATTTTTTCCAAATTCTTTCTTCAGTGAGGTGGTTATTTTCTCCTTTATTTGATTAATGTAGTAAATTACAGTGATTGATTTTTTAATATTAAACATAATATATACATACATACGTATATACATATATACGTGTGTGTACATATATATACGTGTGTGTACATATATACGTGTGTGTACATATATACGTGTGTGTATACATATATATACGTATGTGTATACATATATATGTGTGTACATATATATACGTGTGTATACATATATACGTGTGTGTACATATATACGTGTGTGTACATATATACATGTGTGTATACATATATATACGTGTGTGTACATATATGTGTGTGTATACATATATACGTGTGTGTATACATATATACGTGTGTGTATACATATATACGTGTGTATATATATATGTGTGTGTACATATATACGTGTGTGTACATATATACGTGTGTGTACATATATACGTGTGTCTATACATATACGTGTGTGTATACATATATACGTGTGTGTATACATATATACGTGTGTGTATACATATATACGTGTGTGTACATATATACGTGTGTGTATACATATATATACGTGTGTGTACATATATACGTGTGTGTATACATATATATACGTGTGTGTATACATATATATACGTGTGTGTACATATATACGTGTGTGTATACATATATATACGTGTGTGTACATATATACGTGTGTGTATACATATATACGTGTGTGTGTATATATATACGTGTGTATATATATACGTGTGTGTACATATATACGTGTGTGTACATATATACGTGTGTATACATATATACGTGTGTGTACATATATACGTGTGTATATACATATACGTGTGTGTATACATATATACGTGTGTGTACATATATACGTGTGTGTATACATATATACGTGTGTATACATATATACGTGTGTGTACATATATATACGTGTGTGTACATATATACGTCTGTGTATACATATATACGTGTGTATATATATACGTGTGTGTATACATATATACGTGTGTGTACATATATATACGTGTGTATACATATATACGTGTGTGTACATATATATACGTGTGTATACATATATACGTGTGTATACATATATACGTGTGTGTACATATATATACGTGTGTGTATACATATATGTGTGTGTACATATATATACGTGTGTATACATATATACGTGTGTGTACATATATACGTGTGTGTATACATATATACGTGTGTGTATATATACGTGTGTGTATACATATATACGTGTGTGTACATATATACATGTGTGTATACATATATATACGTGTGTGTATACACATATACGTGTGTGTATACATATACGTGTGTGTATACATATATACGTGTGTATATATACGTGTGTGTGTACATATATACGTGTGTGTATACATATATACGTGTGTGTATATATATACGTGTGTGTACATATATATACGTGTGTGTACATATATACGTGTGTGTATACATATATACGTGTGTGTACATATATACGTGTGTGTATACATATATATACACGTGTGTATATATACGTGTGTGTGTACATATATACGTGTGTGTATACATATATACGTGTGTGTATACATATATATACGTGTGTATATATATATACGTGTGTGTATACATATATACGTGTGTGTACATATATACGTGTGTGTACATATATACGTGTGTGTATACATATATACGTGTGTGTATACATATATACGTGTGTGTACATATATACGTGTGTGTATACATATATATACGTGTGTGTACATATATACGTGTGTATACATATATACGTGTGTATATATATACGTGTGTGTATACATATATATACGTGTGTGTACATATATACGTGTGTGTATACATATATATACGTGTGTGTATATATATACGTGTGTGTACATATATACGTGTGTGTATACATATATACGTGTGTGTATATATATACGTGTGTGTATACATATATACGTGTGTGTACATATATATACGTGTGTGTATACATATATACTTGTGTATATATATACGTGTGTGTATACATATATATACGTGTGTGTACATATATACGTGTGTGTATACATATATATACGTGTGTATATATATACGTGTGTATACATATACATATGTGTGTGTACATATATACGTGTGTGTATACATATATATACGTGTGTGTATATATACGTGTGTGTGTATATATATACGTGTGTGTACATATATACGTGTGTGTATACATATATATACGTGTGTGTATATATACGTGTGTGTATACATATATACGTGTGTGTACATATATACGTGTGTGTATATATATACGTGTGTGTATACATATATATACGTGTGTATATATACGTGTGTGTGTATATATATGTATATCTTAAGAGACAGGGTCTCTGTCACCCAGGCTGGAGTGCACAGTGCAGTGGAACAGTCATAGCTCACTGCAGCCTCCATCTCCTGGCCTCAAGCAATCTTCTCACCTTGACCTCCCAAAGCGCTGGGATTACAGGGCTGAGCCACTGTACCTGGCCTATCCCCTTTTATATATTATTAAATCAATTTGCAAATATTTCATCTAAGATTTTTATACTTATATTCATGAGGGAATATTGGTCAATAACTACCCTTTCTGATAAAGTCCTTTTAAAGTTTGGTATCAGCTTTATACCTCATAAGATGAGGTGGGGAAGGATTCCTCTTACTCTGTTTTCTGGAAGAGTTTGTGTAATGTTGGTGGTATTTTTTTCCTTAAATGTTTGCTAGAATTCACTGGTACTGATTTCTGGGCTTGTGTGTGTGTGTGTGTGTGTGTGTGTGTGTAAACACTTCACATAATTGATTCAATTTCCTTAACAGACATAGGACTACTCAGATTTTCTAATTTTTTTGGTCAGTTTTGGTAAGTTAGTTTTTTAAATAGGAATTTGTACTTTATATAAATTTCCTGATTAGTTGGCATAACAGTTTTCATACTATCCCAGAGACTCTATAGTTATAGCACCCTTTTCATTCCTGTTATTGATTGAATCTTCTCTCTGCTTTCAAAAGGCAGTCTGGAAGTTTATTTACTTTATTAGTCTTTTAATAAAACACATTTTGGCTTGGTTGGTCTGTCGTTGATTTTGTTTATTTTTTATTAATTTGTTGTTTCTATTTCTTTCACTCTCTTTGTGTTTAATTTTCTTTTTTTTTTTTTTTTTTTTTTTTT
>NW_026652296.1:938887-943046 GCF_009828535.3 Hylobates moloch | reverse complement strand
TTTTTTTTTTTTTTTTTTTTTTTTGAGACAGAGTCTCGCTCTGTCACCCAGGCTGGAGTGCAGTGGCGCGATCTCGGCTCACTGCAAGCTCCGCCTCCCGGGTTCACGCCATTCTCCTGCCTCAGCCTCCCGAGTAGCTGGGACTACAGGCGCCCGCCAACACCCCCGGCTAATTTTTTGTATTTTTAGTAGAGACGGGGTTTCACCGTGTTAGCCAGGGTGGTCTCGATCTCCTGACCTCGTGATCCGCCCGTCTCGGCCTCCCAAGGTGCTGGGATTACAGGCTTGAGCCACCGCGCCCGGCTGTGTTTAATTTTCTGCTCTAACTTAAGATGGATGCTTAAGTTCATTGATTTTCTGCCCTTTTATAAGATATGAAGTTAAAACTATTGAATTTTCTTCTAAGCAGTAGCTATAGCTGCATTTTGATATGTAGAATTTTCATTATCATTCAGGTAAAAATATCTAATTTTTGTTATGATATTTTTATTTGACCCATAGGCTACTTAGAAGTGTGTTTCTAAGTTTTAAAACACGGGGGATTTTCTACTTATTTTTTGTTTTGGATTTCTTCCTTAATTGCACTGTGGCCAGAAATGTACAATATGCTTTCAGTCCTTTGGAAAGTACCTTGCTGGCCGGGCGCGGTGGCTCACGCCTGTAATCCCAGCTCTTTGGGAGGCCAAGGTGGGCAGATCACTTGAGGACAGGAGTTTGAGACCAGCCTGTCCAACATAGCAAAACCCCGTCTCTACTAAACATACAAAAATCAGCTGGGCGTGGTGGCACACACCTGTAATCCCAGCTACTCAGGAGGCTGAGGCAGGAGAATCGCTTGAACCCGGGAGGTGGAGGTTGCAGTGAGCCGAGATCACGCCACTGCACTCCAGCCTGGGTGACAGAGTGAGACTCCATCTCAATAATTAATTAATTAATTAATAAAAGACATGCATCAAGTTAGAAAACTCTGCATAACTAAATATTCAAAGATAGTACTGAAACATTTTAAATTTGGGAGCTGCTCATAGTATTGGGGTTATGATTGAGTCTTTTAGAGAAACTTATTGAAATATTTATAGACAGGATTATATAATGTCTGGGATTTGCTTTAAGATAATATAGAATGTAGAGGGGTGTTGAGGAGAGGGACATAAAACAATACTGGCCACACGCTGATAATTGCTGAAAGCTACATCATGAAAACATGAGGCTTCATTATACTATCGTCTCTTCTTTTGCATGTGTTTAAATTTTTCCATTAAAAAATCAGTTCAAACAAAGACAAGAAACCAGAGAATAAAAATTTATAACAAGTATAATAAAAAGGGAAGATTATAGATATAAACTCAAATATATCATTAATTTCATTAAATATAAATGGAAAAAATATTTTAATAAAAAGACAAAGACTATCACACTGGATGAAAACAATACCCAATTATATGCTGCTTAGAAGACACATCTGAAATGAAAGGCTGGAGAAATGTTAACAGTAAAAGAAGGGGAAAAGAGATTTAATGCAAACACTACCTGGTGAAGCAAGTAAGACATAAGGAAAAAAACAGCACTAGAGAGATAATGAAGAGCATTTCAAAATGAAAAAGGGTCAACCTACCAGGAAGATACAATCATTCTAAGTTTGTATGCACCCAGTAACAGAGCCTCATGCATAAAGCAAAGAACAGTAAGACAATCACAAGAAAGATATATCTACAATCAGAATGGAGATTTGAAATACTTTTTTCAGTAACAGGATAAGTAGACCCCAAACATAATAACTATATAAAAAATCTGAAAAATAAGGTAAATAACTTAACTAGAACATTCGGAAACTCTGCAAATTGCATATATTTTCAAAGTCACACAGGCTGGTCTCGAACTCCTGACCTCAGGTGATCCACCCGCCTCGGCCTCCCAAAGTGCTGGGATTCCAGGCGTGAGTCACCACGCCTGGCCTTGATGCATGTCTTTTACAATTGATTTGTCTGAATTGGGATGTGAACAGAGTCTACACACTGTGTTTGGTTCCTGTGTCTTAAGCAATTTTTAATCTAAAACAGATTCCTCCTCTCCCTTTTCCTTGACACTTATTTGTAGAAGAACAAACAAGATTGTTCTGTTGAACTTCCCACTTTCTTCTCTTGCCAGTGGCATCTTTGGGGAGCCATTTAGCTCGCTCCTTCCCCTCTCCACCCTGTCTCCCATAGACTGGCAGTTAGATCCTGGAAGTTTGGTCAGACTCAAGTTTGAGTATATTTGTTAACAAGAATTCTTTATCAGTGGTGCTGTGTAACTCCTACGTTACCACAGCTGGCGGTACATAATGTCTGGTGTGTCTTGTGAAGTTAAGATTGTTCAGTAGGTATGGGGTGATTATTCCCTGATGCCATCAACTTGGTGATTCTATATTCTTTTACCCTTCAAGTAACCACGCTAGCGACCACAACATGCAGCCTTGATTTATCAGCATATGATATACATGATGGTTGTCTCAGCTGTCCCCAGGCAACACTAGGACATTAGAACATCACAATAATATTTATCCTATTTTCAAGCACTTTTGTATATTTATTGATTTTTGAAATGGGGTCTCACTATACTGCCCAGGCTGGACTCAAACTCCTGGGCTCAAGTGATTCTCCCACCTCAGCCTCCCAAGTAGATGGGATTACAGGCATGCCCCGCTTTTAAAATTCTATATTTATATTAAATGTCATAAAACTTTTTCATTATTGTCATTGCTTGTTAATCACATGTTTGTGCAGGAAGCCTTGAAAACATGACAGACCTGGGCTTCTATCCCACTTCTACTGTGGAGTAGCTGTGTAATTGGTCCTTTGTGCCTCAGTTTTCCTATCTATAAAATGGGTGTAATGGGGTTGTGAAGATTATGAGGCTTGATACCTGTGAAATGCTTAGGATACTGCCAGGCACACAGTGAAAACTCAGTAACAGTTATAGCTATTGATGGTAATGACAACACCCCGCCTCCCATTTGCTCAGACGAGAGCAGAAGGTCCTCCCCGCTGGTCACTCCCTGGCACGGGGCTGGGTAGGGCTGTGGGGAGCCACTCACTGCACAGGGAGGATGGTGTCCGTTTTCTTTCCAGGTGCGCAGGTGCAGGTTCCTCCCTCCCTTCTTCCCTCTAGGTGCGCAGGTGCAGGCTCCTCCCTTCTCTTCTCCCTCCAGGTGTGCAGGTGTGGGTTCCTCCCCCCTCTTCTCCCTCCAGGTGTGCAGGTGCGGGCTCCTCCCTCCCTTCCTCCCTCTAGGTGCGCAGGTACGGGTTTCTCCCCCTTTTCTCCCTTGGCTTAGCACTTGAGACCCAGAGAATCACCCAGTGCTCCAAGTGCCTCTCCAGGTCTGACTGCTACCTCCGGAGTGCTATTTCAAGGCCATTTCTTCTTGCTCTTTCCTCTGAGAATATGACAGTGTCCCCTTTGGAATCATTTGTTTGCTTTTCACACTTGAAATCCAGACCTAACTTTAGAATCATGGAGTCACACAGCAGAAAATACTTGCGGCTGGTCGGTCTGCGCAGCCCATAGGGTGGGAGCCTATGGGAATGGGTAGGGCCCTGGCCCCGGACTCTTCCTTCTTGGACCTGGCCCCTCGGGTTGTCATCCCCTCCCTGGGCAGCCCCGTCTTCATACCTTGACAGTGTCTCTGAGGGTTGATGGGGTCTCACCTCACCATGTGATGGATTCCTCTAGGGGGGTTTAGTAAGTGACATCTTCTTTTCACTGCCCCAAGACCCATTCCCTGTCACATTATTACCCAGGAGCCCATGTCCCTTCCATCACACCCTCTCCCTTTCTGTCTCCCTGGCCTCAAGGGGAGGAGCTGCGGTGGGGAGGAGGAGCCAAGAGGGTTTCACTCCCCACCGTGACAGATGCACACACGTGTGCCCACCTTGGCCTCTAAAGCTCTCCGCACCCCTACCCAGGGGACTCGGAACAGGAGGTGATACTGACCACCAAGACCCCTAAGGCCACAGTGGGGGGCCTGAGCCCCTCCAAGGGCTACACCTTGCAGATCTTCGAGCTCACTGGCTCTGGGCGCCTCCTGCTGGCTCGGAGGGAGTTTGTGAGTAAGTCCACTGTCTGCCAGCTGAGTCCCACCCTCCTCCAGCTGAGTCCCACCCTCCTCCAGCTGAGTCCC
>NW_026652296.1:913535-938487 GCF_009828535.3 Hylobates moloch | reverse complement strand
CCAGCTGAGTCCCACCCTCCTCCAGGCCGGGTCCCACCCTCCTCCAGGCCGGGTCCCACCCTCCTCCGGGCGGGGGTCCCACCCTCCCCCGGGCTGTGTTCCAGCCCCGGGGGTGGGTGTGTGTGAAGCAGCTCTGGGCTGGGCTAGGGGCAGGTTTGAGTCCTGACTCACCAGCAAGACTGCCTTGCCCCTGACGTCTTTGCATGCCTCCCAGGGTCCTGGGCCCTCAGCACCCACAGATGCGCCCTTGAAGGGGTGTATGTGCAGCTGCCCCAGTGGAGCAGGCCCTCCGCTCCCACCCTGATGGCCCTTTGTGTCTCCCCACAGTTGAGGATCTGAAGAGTAGCTCCCTGGACAGAAGCAGCCAGAGGCCCCTCGGCTCTGGAGCCCCGGAGCCCACCCCCTCCCACGTGGGGAGCCCAGACCCTGAGCAGGCTTCTGAGCCCCGAGTTGCCTCCGCGCCAAGCCAGGATCCGCCCACTCCTGGTGGGTCGGAGTGGAGACAGAATAAGTCTCCGGGGAGGGAGTGACCTTTGGTTTCCCACATTTCCCACCACGAGGCCAGGAAGTTCTTCCTCATGTCTGACCACACGGTCTCTAGCTTTAACTTAAGGCTGTCATGTTCCCAGGTTCACTCAAGCCAGGCCACTGGGAGCAGGTGGTCCCACTACCTCTGACCCCTTTGGGAACCTCCAGCCTGGGTCTAGGGGGTGGTGTGAGGGGTGGGTCATGCTCTCCCAGGAAGGGGATCAGGAGCAGAGCTGGTCCGGGGGCCCCGGAGGGAGGGCCCTGCCCAGCCGGCCCCAGCCGTGGAGAGGTAGAGCCACACCAGGACAGAAGAGAAGCCAAGTAAGGGGTGGGCACAGACGGGGGCAGTGCACTGTGTCTGCCCACAGGGCCCCCGTAGGCGGGGCTGGGCTTCCCCATAGAACTGGGAGGGCCTGGCTTTGTCTCCTCCGTCAGATTGGGGTCCTCAGAGGCAGGATTCTACCTCCCCCATCAGACTTGGAACTGAAGGACGTGTTCTCCTCCTCAGACTTGGGCACATCCCCTCCAGAGGGTTGTCGGGTCCAGTGCTGTCGTCCCCTCAGGGTGCTGGGCTCTGCTGGGTCCCCTGGACTTGGGCTCCCCCAGGGGAGTGTCCCCACCCATGCAGGCCTCAGGGCAGCTGGACCTCTTCGGTCGCCCCACGGGGGGCTCCACCGTGATGGCTGCTGGCCTCGTTCAGGCATCTCCCCGGGGGTCTGGCCCTGGCTCTGGGGCCCGCCTCACCAGGCACTGCCCCTGCAAAACCCTGGGGAGCGCCAGACGGGCGATGGGGGCTTTGTCTTCACAGCACTGCCCTGTGGTGCTCACGGCGGCTCTGCTGGGGCTGTCTGTGGTGCCCACCCTCCCCTCCTCACCTGGTTTGTGCCTGGTGGGCTTCTGGGCCTGATGTCTGGGCAGGCAGCGAAGGCCGGCTCCTGTCCAGACAGCCGCATGCAGCCATGGAGGGCAGATGTGCCCGAGCACCAGGCTGCCTCACATCAGCGGTGGCTGGACTGTGCAGCCGTGCCAGTGTGGGGCTGTCTAGTCCGGTGAGGCCTGAGGATCTTGGAGTCCTTTCCCCTGAAACCTGGCCCAGCCTGCCTCACTCTTGTGGCTGGAGCCCCAGGGAAGGTGATCTGGGGGCTGAGGCCAGGCCCGGAGCAGTTTGGGGGTCTTGGACCAGGGATGGGCCTCACCTAGCACCTGACCCACTCCCACCGCCCCAGCCGGCCCCCACTTCCGCTGCCTGCCCCCCGTGCCTGCTGACATGGTCTTCCTGGTGGACGGGTCCTGGAGCATTGGCCACAGTCACTTCCAGCAGGTCAAGGAGTTCCTGGCCAGCGTCATCGCACCCTTTGAAATCGGGCCAGATAAAGTCCAAGTAGGTGGGTGCTGGCCCGGCCCGCCTCCTGCCCCACCTGGACATGGTCCCCACAGCTCTGACTGCTGGAGGAGGCTGTGACCTGCGGGGGTCCCCGCACCAGCCAGGGCTCTCACCTTGTGGGGTGGGACACCTGCTCCACATGAGGTGTTCTGGGGACCCCTCTGTGTGGAGGCCCTGGCTCTGCAAGCGTCCTCTCCCTGGGGACTGGCTGCTGTGGCCGGGGGACCCTGCAGAGGCACGTGCAGCTCTCAGGGGTGGCCCTGTGCCCAGCTCCCTGGGCATCTCGGCATTGGAAACTGAGCCTGTGGCCGCGCCCCTCCTCCCCAGGCCTGACTCAGTACAGCGGGGATGCCCAGACTGAGTGGGACCTGAACTCCCTCGGCACCAAGGAGCAGGTGCTGGCAGCTGTGCGCCGCCTCCGATACAAGGGGGGAAACACGTTCACAGGTACGGCCCAGGCCCACCCCTCCCTCCGTCCTGAGGGCGGACCTCCTTCTGCCGCCCTCCCAGATCCCGAAAGCTTGTGTGTAAATCGAGCTCCAAGTGGTGTGGACCTGAGCCCTGTTCACACCTTTATAGAGGGCAGAGTCCTTGTTTACCTTTCACGAAAACGAGGGCCCACGTCCAGCGCGTGGCTCCTCTGTTCCACATTAGCAGCTCTGGCTGGGTCCACACCCGGCCCAGTCGGGGTCAGGTAGGGTCTGGCTGGGGAACTTGGGGCCCCTCCACAGGCAGACCCTCCCTGCTCCCTTGGGCTGCCGCCTGGCCTCCTGGTACCCCACAAGGGAAGGAGAGGAGCATCTGTGCTGTCCGGTTGCTGCCAGCCGAGCACCAGGAGGGGATGCTGGCAGCCGCCTGTCACTTTATTCCTGCTGCTCCCAAGGCCTTGCCCTGACCCACGTGCTGGGGCAGAACCTGCAGCCCGCGGCTGGCCTCCGTCCAGAGGCGGCCAAGGTGGTGATTCTGGTGACAGACGGCAAGTCCCAGGACGATGTGCACACTGCTGCCCGTGTCCTCAAGGACCTGGGCGTGAACGTCTTCGCTGTGGGTGAGCACCATGCGGCCCCCCGGCCCTGGGCTGGAGTCTCACTGCCTGGTGGGCTTGGGGTCGCAGCAGGGAGCTTGCCTTGGGCACCTGGTCCCTGAGCCCCAGCTTCCACATCCGCGGCACGGAGCTGCACGCAGAGCCGGGCACCGCCTGGCACTCAGAGGCGACGGCACAGGCGGGCTGCTCCTTTCCAATCTCCTGGTGTTCGGTGCCTTCCGTAGAATCCCCTCAACCCTCCCCCTGTGGCGTGAACCTCCCTGGTGAGATATTCACCGAGCAGCTCCAGCTGCCCCCTCTGGCCACCATCCCTGTGCCTGGTGACTCCCGCCTGCTGTGCCCTGGCGAGGAGCTTCCTGGCACCCTCCAGGGCCTGGGACTCACAGGCGAATCAACTCTGTCCTGTGGGGAGGAAACCCCAGATTTTGAGGCAGGAGTCCTGGGAGCCCAGACCCTTCCTTGATGCCCCCAACCCCTCGGGAGCACCTGGCCCAGCACGTGGGTGGCAGGTGGGCCGAGTACAGCCCATAGGCCTCTTTGCTCCTGACCCAGTCTCCGTGGAGACCCCCACTGCAGGTGGCCCCATCGGGTGACCCCAGTGCAGGCCGACCTCACCTCCCTCTTCACGAGCAGGTGTGAAGAATGCCGATGAGGCTGAGCTGAGGCTCCTGGCATCCCCACCGCGGGACATCACTGTCCACAATGTGCTGGACTTCCTGCAGCTTGGCGCGCTGGCTGGGCTGCTCAGCCGCCTCATCTGCCAGATGCTCCAGGGTGGGAGCCCGCGGCAGGGCCCAGGTGAGGGGCAGGGTCACCCACACAGGCTGCAGCCTCCCTGGCTGCTTTGGGCAGAGGGTGGGGGGACGCTGTGGCTCCCGTGTGGTACCCGAGGCCAGTTCCTGTGGCTCTAAGGAGGTCTGCAGCACCCCCTTACATCTGTCCACTGAAGGGCTGGGGAGCAGCTTTCCTGTCCCTCCTGTGAGTGGCCACCAGGGGGAGCGTGGACACAGCTGCCCGTGCAGTGACCACCTGCCCCCCACTCCTGCTACTCCTGCAGCAGTGGCTCCAGCCCTGGACACCCTCCCCGCCCCCACCAGCCTGGTCCTGAGCCAGGTGACCTCCTCCAGCATCCGCCTGTCGTGGACTCCAGCCCCCCGGCTCCCCCTCAAGTATCTGATCGTTTGGCGCGCCTCCAGAGGTGGCACCCCCAGGGAGGTGAGGGGGCTGGTATACAGGGCTCCCCGAGCCGGTCCTCAGCCGTAGTGGGGTCTGATGAGCCAAAGGGAGGGCGGGAATAAAGGCCCACAAATAACTGGGTCCAGGCTGAGGAGGGGGTGGCGAGGAGCTGGCAGCCCAGGGACTCACCGCGGAGCTGCGTCTGGGAGGCAGCCTGGGGTGAGTGCGTTTTAGTGGCCGAGGAGGGCAGAGCAGGGGGCGTTCCGAGGGTGCTGGGGTTAGGGTCAGACTCGGAGCGCCTCCTCCCTTTGATTGATCGATCGATTGTGGTGGGCCTGCCCATGCTGTGCCTGGCACTGCTCTGTCATAGGTACCGGGAGCCCCGGCCTGTGGGAAGTGGGGCACCCTGCGGGCCCCAGCTGAGCTCACAGTCCAGCTGACAGTTCCTGTCCTGCTCCCCATCCCCCGGCACCCCCCTTCCTGGCTCCGTCCTTGCCCACTCTGTTCCAGGTGGTGGTGGAGGGGCCCGCCGCCTCCATGGAGCTGCACAACCTCGCCTCCCGCACAGAGTACTTGGTCTCCGTGTTCCCCATCTATGAGGGCGGTGTTGGCGAAGGCCTTCGGGGCCTGGTGACCACAGGTAGGTGGGGCGGAGGCAGCGGCCAGGTTCTGGGTGGGAGGCCCCACTCGCGGCCGTCCCTTGGAGCCTGGCACCCCGGGGCAGCGTAGCGAGCAGCCCTGGATCTTAACCACCCACAGTTGGCACCATCCCCAGCTTGCTGTGTGACCAAGGCTGGGTCACTGGGCCCCTCTGACCCTGGATGTTCTCTTCTGAACACCAGCTATACCATTGGTGTCATCGCCTCAACCATAATCACAACCCATTATGCTCCTTGTCCACAGTGTCTATGGAGCTCCCCCTGCTTGGCCTCCAGCACGTGGCTTAGCTCGCTGGGTTCTTGGACCCCCAGGGACTGCCATGAGCCCATCTGTAATAGCCTTGTTGAGATGTAATTTACGTACCATACAATCTGCCCATTTAAAGTGTAGAACTCTAGTGGCTTTGGTATATTCAGAGCTGTCACCCATGGCCACAGTTCATGTTAGATCATTTTCTTCCCCCTAGAGGAACCACTGTACCCTTAAGCGCCTGCCCCCCCTGCCCCCGCCCCCCCGGCCACCCCAAGCCACCTTCTGTCTCTGGATGTGCCTGTCCCAGACGTTTCCTGCAGATGGAATCACACCGTGCGGCCTTTTGTGTCTGGCTGTTTCCCGAAGCCCTTTTCACCCCCCGGAGGCCACATTCCTCCCATGACCTCAAAGCAGATGGCCTTAAACAACACTGTGGGGTGGCCTTGTGTCCCCAGAGCTGGAGCCACAAACCTTGGCCCAAGGTGAAGCCTGGGAAGTGCCACTTCGAATCCTGTGAATCTGCCAGGCGGTGGCTGCGCCCACGCGCTCTGGTGTGAGGGTCCCCCTGTGCCTGAGTGTGATCTCTGTGGGCCCGCTTCCTAAAGTGCCCCTGCATGGCCCCCCAGCACCTCTGCCCCCGCCCCGGGCGCTGACCCTGGCCGCAGTGACGCCCAGAACCGTCCACCTCACCTGGCAGCCCTCGGCCGGGGCCACCCGCTACCTGGTGCGATGTTCTCCTGCTTCCCCCAAGGGTGAGGAGGAGGAGCGAGAGGTGAGCTGGGCCGGGGGGTGGCGGGGGAGGCAGTGGGGCAGAGCGAGTGGGGGCTGGCCTGGGACGTCATGTCTCTGCAGGTGCAGGTCGGGCGGCCCGAGGTGCTGCTGGATGGCCTGGAACCGGGCAGGGACTATGAGGTCTCCGTGCAGAGCCTGCGAGGCCCTGAGGGCAGCGAGGCCCGGGGCATCCGTGCCAGGACCCGTGAGTGCTCCAACCCCGGCTGCCTGCCCACGGGCGGGTGCCCCGTCTTGTTCCTCAGCCTTCCATGGCGTGGGGGACCTCAGGCTCCCTCGGTCCCAGCCACTGCCCACCCTTGCCCCTGCCACGGAGGCCACATGCTGGCCTTGAGGCTGTGCTGTGCTTTGCAGCCGCCCTGGCCCCCCCGAGACACCTGGGCTTCTCAGACGTGAGCCACGACGCGGCACGAGTGTTCTGGGAGGGCGCTCCGAGGCCTGTGCGCCTGGTCAGGGTCACCTATGCCTCCAGCGAGGGCGGACACTCAGGGCAGGTGAGAGCAGAGCCCACCGGGGGCCCGAGTGTCTTGAGGGACCATGGGGCCCTGTCTGGCAGGCATGGGGTAGAATCAACCATCAAATAACACACTTAAAACCACGGCGGCCATGAGGCACACCGGGGGCACCTGGTGTGGGGGCGGGTGTGGGTGTGGGGGCGGATGTGGGTGTGAGGGCGGGTGTGGGTGTGGGGGCGGGTGTGGGCGTGGGTGTGGGTGCGGTTGTGGGTGTGAGGGCGGGTGTGGGTGTGAGGGCGGGTGTGGGTGTGGGGGCGGGTGTGGGTGTGGGGGCGGGTGTGGGTGCAGGGGCTGTGCGGAACCAGGCCGGGGAGGCCCACCCCAGCCGTCCTGCAGTTCTGTTGCCCTCCCATCCCTCAGGACAAGCCCATTTTTCCCATTTTGGGGGTCATGGGGTAGTCCTGGCCGCAGGTGCTGGGCCTGGGTCTCCACCCCAGCAAGGGCTCCAGGCACCGGCTGGGCCTGCCATGTCGCCCTCCCACCTACTGCAGACAGAGGCTCCTGGGAACGCCACCTCGGCCACGCTGGGGCCTCTCTCTTCCTCCACCACCTACACTGTCCGCGTCACCTGCCTCTACCCTGGGGGAGGTTCCTCTGCGCTGACTGGCCGGGTGACCACCAGTGAGTGGGGAGAGGTTGGAGCTGGGGGTCCGGGGGGGGGTTCCGTGTCCTTCTGCCCCGCTGGACAGTTCACGTCCAGTGTTTTTGGAGCCTGTCCTGGGCCAGTGCTGAGCCAGGTGGGGACGGGCACCCAGACGGGTGTGATGGATGGGGGTACAGGGTGCTCCTGGGTGTGGCTGCCCCTCCTCTGAGGCGCCCAGGCTCAGGGGCTGCACCCCCAGCCTGTGTCTCCACTTCCTTCAGAGAAAGCTCCCAGCCCAAGCCAGCTGTCTGTGACGGAGCTGCCAGGGGACGCGGTCCAGCTGGCGTGGGTGGCCGCAGCCCCGTCTGGCGTGCTTGTCTACCAGATCAAGTGGACGCCCCTGGGAGAGGGGAAGGCTCATGAGGTGGGCAGGGGTGGGTTTGTCCTTCTGAGGGGCCCCCCGTGGGCCCCCGGTCCTGAGGCCAAAGTCCAGGGCTCAGAGCCGTGTGTGCGCCCACCCTGTCTCCCAGGGATGCCCCACTGCCCACGGCCTGTGCACCAGGCCCCCCAACCTGAGGACCCCAATGTACCCGGTGACCCCGGGGGCTCTCCTCTCCCTAGATCTCTGTCCCAGGGAACCTCGGCACAGCCATCCTGCCTGGCCTAGGGAGGCACACGGAGTACGACGTCACCATCCTGGCCTACTACAGGGATGGGGCCCGCAGTGACCCTGTGTCCCTCCGCTATACCCCCTGTAGGTGCCCCTCCACTTCCCCTCTTCTGGGTGTGGGGCAGGGATGGCCCGAGGGACCCCTGAATCACCCGCTGCACAGGCCCAGGACCCCAGACTCCCAGAACTGCTGGCTCCCGGAGCCCTGACCACTGGGCCTGGTCACTGGAGTCTGCAGCACTTCCTTGAGCCCACACGGGGATAGGTGTTCCCCCAGTGGCCGAGTGCACAAACCACCTGGTGTCCCGCAGGGCAGCCCAGGCAGCAGCCCTGGTTGGGGGTATGGTGAGGGCCCTGGTGGGTGGCGTGGTGTGGGTGTGGCAGGGGCCCAGTGTGGGCTGTGACAGGGGCACAGTGTGGGTGTGCCAGGGGTGTGGTGTGGCGTGGTGGGGCGTGTTGTGGGCTGTGGCAGGGGTGTGGTGTGGGTGTGCCAGGGGTGTGGTGGGGGCTGTGGCCGGGGTGTGGCATGGTGTGGTGGGGGCATTACACAGAGCAGGGTAGGGGCTGGGCAGCTGGTCCTCTGGCCACCGGGTGCCTCCTTTCTGGAGGGGTCTGAGCCCCACACAGCCCATGCTCTCGGCCAGCCACAGTGAGCGGGAGCCCCCCCTCCAACCTGGCCCTGGCCTCGGAGACCCCCGACAGCCTGCAGGTCAGCTGGACACCCCCGCTTGGCCGCGTGCTCCATTACTGGCTCACCTACGCGCCCGCCTCTGGCTTGGGACCCGAGAAATCCGTGAGTCTTGGTAGAGCCTGAAGCCACCCCGCCTCATGGGGCCTCCTGGAAGGGGCATGGCCACGCTGTCTGCGGAGGGCGGCAGCTCTGCCATGGCGGGACACAGAGGGAGGCAGCTGAGCTGCGTGGGCGAGCAAAGTTGCCCAGGAAGTGGGGACCAGGCACCCTCCCTTCTCGTAGGTCTCTGTGCCAGGACCCAGGAGCCACGTGACACTCCCCGACCTGCAGGCAGCCACCAAGTACAGGGTCCTGGTCTCAGCTGTCTATGCAGCAGGCAGGAGTGAGGCTGTGTCTGCCACGGGCCAGACAGGTGAGTGGGTACCAAGACCCCAGACCCAGGTAGACCCACCCCCAGCCAGCTCCAGACTCATCCAACCCCAGACCTAGTTGACCCCAGGGGTCACAGGCAGGCAGGGGTCCCGGGTGGCTGGGGATGACTGGTTCCAGGCTGGCCCCACCTGGATTCTCCAGGGATGAGGATCTGGTCACAGTTGCCTGGGGTCTTCCACGGCGGGAGCTGCTGTTGCTGGTTTTTTGTCTCTTGCTGGTTTTCCTGGAGAACCACAGGTGCAGGGCGAGGGCTCTGAGAGGATCCAGCCCAACCTTCCAGCTTCCCTCTGGGCGCCCCATTGTGGGGTCTTCCAGTCTTGGCTTGCACGCCCTTGGGGGCGGGGTCCTCACTGCCTGGACAGCTGCCCCGGCGAGGCGCCTTCCCATGGGAGGGGAGAGCGGCTCCTCCCGTCGGGGGTGCTCCTTCCTGCCTTCTCTGCCCATGAAGGGTTCCGAGCACCTGCCATGGAGCAAACCCAAGTCCCTGGGCCCCCAGGACACGCGTGCCCGCAGCCTCCCCTCACACCAGGCATCTCCCTGGCCCCCAGGACACACGTGCCCCCGGCCTCCCCTCACACCAGGCATCTCCCTGGCCCTGCCAGTTCAGGGCACGCCTGGGTGACCAGTACCCTCAAAGGGTATCACACCCAGTGGGATGCCTGGTATGACCCTGGGCCCACCGGGCTGTCTTGGGGACAGCTGTGTCACTCAGTGAGATCCAGAGGGGCAGGGACCATCCCTGTTCCCTTCCTTTTCTGGGAGGCGTGGGGACCACAGGCCTTGTGGGCAGCAGATGGGACACAGCACAGTCCCACCTATACAGATGGAGCACAGGCCGGGGCATTGTCCACGAAGTGGCCCCTCCCCAGTGGTCTGTCAGGCGTGGGGGGCTGGGTCGCTCCCACTCACACTGACCCTGTCTCCTCTCAGCAGCCTGCCCAGCCCTCCGCCCCAACGGCTCCCTCCCAGGTGGGTCCTGTGCGCCCTCCCCTGCCTGCGCGCCCTCCCCTGCCTGCCCGCCCACAGTCTCTCGGGCTCTTCCTGGGCGTGGGGGCCAAGGGTGTTGGGACCTGGGACCCGGTGGTGGTGCAGTTGGAGGATGTGTGGGCGGGTTTGCGTCTCCACAGACTTCCCTGTGGCTGGCTGGGTGGTGGTTATTCCTGCTTCTCACTGAGGGAGCCGAAGGTTGTGTAAGGTCAGGGCCAAGACCCTGCAGAGCCCAGGCAGCGCTGGGGACCCTGGGTCCTTTCCAGCCTCATTCCAGGGTCTCTGCTGACTGGAGCTGGGGGTTTGAGGTGCCGAGCCTGGGGTCCTCATTCGAGTTGCCTGAGAGTGAGGCCCTCCCCAGAGAGGGGCTGAGAGGTGGACAGCTCGAGGGCAGGGGACAGCTCGAGGGCAGGGGACAGTGTCCCGGGGGTGCAGGGAGGGCTGCGGGTGGTGAGAGCTGTGAGTCTCACCTAGGGCTTCAGTGAGTGAACGCCTGTGGGGCTGTGACTGCTCTGAGCCTGCAGCAGGGACAAGACAGGACAGTGGGACAGGTGGGGATGGTGGGAGGCAGGGACTGCCGGCTTGAAACAGGCCTTGGAAGGGGCTGCGGCCTCTGCCGCCTCCTGCCCGGTGCCTGCTGGCAGCGCTGATAAGCCGCAGTGTGAATGGGATTTCGCCCTTCACTTTGTACCAATTAGTGCCAGAAAGGAGCTGGGGCTTCGAGGGTGGTGGTTGGCACCTGCGGTTCTGTGCGGTGGGGCTCGCCAGGGAATGGGGTCATCGCAGGCCCCCAGGCAGGGTGGATGGAGCGAGCCGGCCACGCCGTGTGCCAGCAAAGGGGAACTCACTGACAGTCTTCCTCGGAGGGAAAACGACCTTGGGCGGGTGGGGGACGCGGTGCAGTGGGCTTGCTGGGGGGCAGGGGGGAGAGGTGGGAGTTGGGGCTCGTGATCGGGGGCTGGGCGTCCACCCTGTCCATCTCTGGGTCTCCGAAGCTGGGCGTTTGGCCCAATGATTTCCCAGGGTGGCCTGGGGAGTGGCCCCTCCCAGTGTGTTGGATTGCCCTGGGGAGGGGTGGGGGGCGATGCCCAGCCCAGGGCCTGAAGCAGACCCCTGCCCACCCCCCAGCCCCTGTGCTGACTTCCCGCCCACCCCGCTCCATCCCCCCTCCCTCCCACCGCACTGCAGCCCCCGGGTCCCTCTTGAGCCCCCGCTCCTGCCCCTCCCTCCCTCCCCTGCCATCTCTGATGGTCCCTCGGTGCCCCCTCCCTCGTCATGTCCCCCAGGGTTTGACCTGATGGTGGCCTTTGGCCTGGTGGAAAAGGCTTATGCTTCCATCCGGGGCGTGGCCATGGAGCCGTCTGCCTTCGGTGGGACCCCGACCTTTACGCTCTTCAAGGACGCGCAGCTGACAAGACGGGTCAGGTGTGAGGGCGAGGGCTGGGGTGGAGCTGGAAGCCCAGGCTGGGGCCGCTGAAGGTTCGGAGGACATGGCAGGGTGGGGAGCGTGGGCTGGAGACCTCCTGGAGGCTGTGGGGCATGGCAGCACTGCTATGTCAGCAGACGGCTGACTCACCCCAGTACTCATGCTTCAGAAATTCACATTTTACAAATTAATAAAATCTCCATGGGCAGAGTGAGGCCAGCCCCTTGGCATATTTTTGCAACCAAGTATGGATCTATTTCCCATGTGAGCCCAGAGCTGGTCAAACGTGCAGGAGTCCCAGGCTGACCTGAGGCGATGGGCCAAATCTGCCGATCACCGGGTGGAGAGGAAGCGATCACTCTCAAATAGCTTTGCATGAGATTTGGGACAATTCCTGATCTCTCGTGACCACCCTCCCTTATTTACAGAGATGTTGTTCATCATGACCCTGAACTGTGATATATGCTGCATGACATTTTATGTTAAAATGCTTGATGATAAAGGTGGAAGCCAGGTGTGCTGGTGCACATCTGCAGTCCCAGCTGCTGGGGAGGCTGAGTCCAGGAGGTTGAAACCAGCCTGGGCAAGGCAGCAAGACCCCATCTCTACAAATAAACAAACAAACTTAGCCGGGTGCAGGGGCAGCACCTTGTATTCCCAGCTGCTCGGGAGGCTGAGGTGGGAGCATGTCTGTCTCAGGAGATGGAGGCTGCAGTGGGCTAGGATTGTGCCACTGTAGTCCAGCCTGTGGCACCAGAGCAAGACTCCGTCTCTTAAAAAAAAAAAAGTTACAAAGGTGAGTTATATTCTGTAACCGAGATTTTAAAATTACAGAAATATATACATTTAAAAACTCACCTAGCTCTGCTGGGGCTTAGGAATGTCTCTCCCAGCCTGTTTTCTCCCCACACAGCCGCTGGCCCATCCTGGCCCCCTGGTCACCACAGCGTCTTCGTGGCTGAACTCGATGACTGTTCCCTGGCTTCCCTCACCATCCTCTCCCTTCCCCCAGTCTTGCTGCACATGCCCCCTGCACGCTGCCCCCATGGCAGTTTCTCTTCAGGGTGGTATAGTTGCCCTCCGCCCTCCTCTCTGGGCAGCAGGCTGCAGAGCCCTCTTCCTCAGCGGCCTCAGGTGGTGTAGACGCCCCCTGCCCTCCTCTCCTCTTCCTCAGCGGCCTCAGGTGCATGTGCTGAGCTGGGTGTTCTTACGAGTGGGTGAGGTGGGAGCTCTGATCGCCTGCAGCCCGAGGCAGCTTCAGGGCCTCCTGGGTGCCTCCCCAAGCTCTCTGCTCTCAAGCAAACCCTCCTCGGACCAGGCAGCCTCCACAGGGTGGCTGTTTCCATGAGTCCCTGTTCTCAAATGAGGGCTTCTCCCAGCCTCGTGGCGTGAGCGGGCGCTTCCCATGCCTATTTGCCCTTCCAGAGCTCACAGCCCGAGAAGTGGGGGCAGATGGTTCTCTAGGTGCGGCCGCCCAGGGTGGACCCCCGTGAGGGTTGCCACGCCGAAAGAGGAGGGCTCCTGCTGTGTGGGGTCAGGAGGCTCCTGAGGGGGCATCACAGGTGCCCAGGCCCCAGACCAGTCTGCTCTCGGGATGGCAGGAAGGTGGCTGGGCAGGGTCTTTCTTGGGCTGTTGGTTTTCATCCTAAGAGTGAATGAAAGACAGATAGGAGGCTGCAGCCATTGGGACCCAATTCTATCAGGAGCCGGAGACCCTGCTCCCTGGACCCCAATTCTATCAGGGGCCTGAGACCCTGCTCCCTGGACCTTGATTCTATCAGGGGCCAGAGACCCTGCTCCCTGGACCCCAATTCTATCAGGGGCCTGAGACCCTGCTCCCTGGACCCCGATTCTATCAGGGGCCCGAGACCCTGCTTCCTGGAACATTAGGGGACCAAGACCCTGGTCCCGCCCCTCAGGGTGTCTGGCTGGGCACTGGCGAGGACCCGCTGGGCGGTGCCAATGAGTGTGAGTCGGGGGAGCTGCTCCCGAGAGCAGAGCTGCCTTTCAGGAGTGACCCCGAGACCCTCCTGTGGGGTGTCCTGGGCCAGCACCCCCTCACCCTCACAGGGGCCCCCGGGAGCACGGGTCTTAGTGAGCCTTTGCTGGGGTCATCTGGGATGTGACCTGGGATGACCTTGGGCCTGGCGCCTCCGAGTACTTCTGTTGGATCCTCCTCATTCAATGGGAGGGGTTCTGTCCTTTATGTACCCCATGTTACTCTTGGGGAAACTGAGGCAGGGGAGCCCCAGTGTGGCCTCATAGACCCTCAGCTCTGTGGACCCACCAGTGTGGGCTCGTAGGGAGCCAATGGCCTCCAGGCTTAGTCTACAGCTGGGAAGGGTGTGCGGGTGCAGGGGTCCACCATGACCCTCAGAGCAGCTTCAGGGACGGGGACTGGAGCCGGGGCTGGGCGAGCTGATCGTCCTGCCAGGCTTGGCCGCCCTCGGGTCTGCTCATGTGCCTCCCCCTCCTCCAACCCCCACAGTGACGTCCACCCAGCCCCCCTCCCTCCAGAGCACACCATCGTCTTCCTTGTGCGCCTGCTTCCCGAGACACCCCGTGAGGTCTTCGCGCTGTGGCAGATGACGGCCGAGGACTTCCAGCCCCTCCTCGGGGTTCTGCTGGATGGTGACATGGGCCCCGCGTCGCCCCCAGCAGTCAGGAGGAGTGAGGGCAGGGAGGCCCCAGAGCCCTGGGAGGCCTTCAGAGGAAGTCCAACCTCCAGGCCAGGCCCTCAGTGCCCCCGGGGAGCAGGGGTGTTGGCGCCCACCCTGGGTGGGAGGCAGGTGTCCCTGCAGTGGACCGTGGGCCACATTGAGGGTCACCTCCAGCTTGGCACCCTCAGGGCTGCTCCTGGCCTGTCGTGGGGGCTGCCCTGCTCAAGGTGTAGGCCCGGCTGGTCGCAGCCCGTTCTCACCTGCTCCACCCCTTCCCTGGCAGCCGGGAGGAAGTCCCTGACCTACTTCCACCGCGACCCCAGGGCTGCCTTGCAGGAGGCCACCTTCGACCCGCAGGAAGTGAGGAAGATTTTCTTCGGGAGCTTCCACAAGGTCCTGGAAGGCTGCATGCAGCTCACACCCTTCTCCCCCGTTCCCCCAGCTCTGGGGCAGCCCAGCCCCACAGGGACCTGCTGGATGCCAACTCCTCTCCCTAGGAGAGCAGGACCTTCTTTGGGAGGGAACGTTGACCTGGGGCTCTGTCCCCCTACCCCAGCTCTTCCATCTTAATTGGAGTTGAAGAGCCTCCCAGCCCATCTCTTTAGGACCCACAGACCCCGGGAGGCTCCTGCAGCAGGTGCCATTTGGTCCATTTTACAGAGGGGAAGCCGAGGCCCATCAAGGGGGGGTTCTCCCAGGGTCCCCCGAAACCTGAGGTGAGGTCAGGCTCCTGACCCCAGGCCCCGGGGATGGGTGTTACTCCCCAACTCTGGCCTGGCCTTGGGGGCTCAGGTGGGCACTGGCCCCGCCTGGGCTGTGGAGAACCTCCCGTGGTCTCGCAGGTGCACGTGGCTGTGGGCCGCTCCAAGGTCAGGCTCTATGTGGACTGCCGGAAGGTGGCTGAGCGGCCCCTCGGGGAGGTGGGCAGCCCACCCGCTGCCGGCTTCATCACACTGGGGAGGCTGGCCAAAGCCAGGGGCCCCCGGAGCAGCTCGGCCGCGGTGAGCTGGGCCGTGCCCACCTGCTGGGCCATGCTGGTGGGGGCTGGCAGCCTCTCTGAGCCCTGGGGCTGAGCCGGCTCCCCTGCATTGCAGTTTCAGCTCCAGACGCTGCAGATCGTGTGCAGTGACACCTGGGCCGATGAGGACCGGTGCTGTGAGCTCCCTGCCTCGGTGTGCCCCGTCCCTTGCCCCTGTTCCACGAAGCAAGTTAGGGCAGGTGCTCACTGAGGGTCACAGTGCCTGGGGTCAGTTGGCCTCTGTCCAGATTGTCACTGTGCTGGGAGAGATCAGGGAAGGCTTTCAGAGGAGGCAGCCTCAGGGCCAGAGGATGAGCCCAGAGGGACTGGACAGAGGGTCCTGGAGACCCTGGGGCAGGCTGGGAACCCCTGGCTGCGCTCAGGGCCACGCGCACCTCTGTGGGCCCAGCCAGGTGCAGATGAGTCAGGAAGGGGCACACAGCCACAGCCACAGCCCCTCCCATCCTCGGTGACTCCTCT
The DNA here is from genome assembly GCF_009828535.3 of Hylobates moloch. NCBI lineage: Eukaryota > Metazoa > Chordata > Mammalia > Primates > Hylobatidae > Hylobates > Hylobates moloch. The sequence continues at coordinate 923,191 of NW_026652296.1, read as the reverse complement.
GTATACCCTGTGCTGGGCTTGGCCATACTGGGGGCCCAGACGGGAGAGAGGGAGGGAGAAGGCACCATTCTGTCCTGGGGCTCATGCAGACAGCGTGGCAGGGTGGGAACCCAGGGCCAGCTGCACACACAGGGGCTTGGCCTGAGTCCGGGACCTGCCCACTGTGCACTTGTGCCCCTGACCTTCACCCCTGCCTCCCAGGTGCAGGTCTGGAAGTCTCCATGGAGCCTAGGTGTGCTTGGCTAATCTCAGCTCTAGGGTCAGGCAAGAGCCAGCGAGAGGGTCTCTCTAATGAGCAGGGTCTCTCTTCTTCCAGAGGGATGGAGAGACCTGCCCGGCCTTCGTGTCTGCCTGTTCCTGTTCCTCAGAAACCCCTGGGCCCCCAGGGCCCCAAGGACCCCCAGTGAGTCCAGTGGCGTCTCCCTGGGGTGACCAGGGAAACTTGGCCAATGTGTTGCTGCCACTGGTGGATGTGAAACCCAGGCCCTCCGGCCCCGGTCCGTCCCCCCGTCCTGCCGCAGAGTTGGGATGTACTTCGTGAGCCTCTTCCCTGCTGCGCCCGCCCTGGGCCAGGAGACAGAGGCCTGGCCCAGCCCCTTCCTTCCTCTGGGCTGGGCCTCCCCGACGAGTGCGCCTCTGGTGCGGAATCCAGTGATTCTCAATGTCAGGGTTGGGAAGCGGGGCCAGGCGCAGCTCCTTCCTTCCCCCAGGCTGGGCCTCCCCCAAGAACCCTCCTCTGGCAGAATCCAGTGTTTCTGAAGTGTGAGGCTTGGGACGGATCCAGGCGCAGCTGGGATCCAGAACTGTGCTGTGGCCACAGGGTGTGACATGGGCCGGCTGTGAGTTACAGCCACTTGGACGGCCACTGTCCTGGGTGCTGGCAGCCCAGCTCACCTGCATCAGGAGCTATAGGGGCCCTCTACCCAGGCCTCAGGGAGGTGGCCCTCCAGGCCTGGATCCCTGCCATGGGGTGGGTCCTGAGAGGTCCTTGGACCTGCCATGGCTGCAGCTGCCTTTGCTCACCCCAAGGTTCCAGCACCCCACAGGTGATGGCTGGGGCTTCCAGAGCTGGCTCCCTGGGACCGGTCAAGCACACTCACTCTAAGCTCAGTGTCCACAGCCCTGTCTACTCAGGGGGCTGGGGTTTGAACCCAGAACTGCCTGACTGTGAGAGGGAAGGATGGGCTAGGGCGTCCTTGCACTGGAAGCCCCTTCTCTTCCCCCTGACAGCAGTGGACAGTCTGGGGCTGGGTGGGGCTAGGGGCTCAGGGTGGGCCCGGCATGGGGCTCAGGGGCTGGTTTGTGCCCCTCTACCTCGGTTGGGTGGTTCTGGGGGCTTAGCCCTGTTTGTGCCTCTGCAGGGCCTCCCTGGGAGGAATGGCACCCCAGGAGAGCAGGGCTTCCCAGGGCCCAGGGTAAGTTTTGGGGAGTCCTGGGAGGTGAGGGGCCTGGATCGTACCTACCAGAAGAGGACACCCCTCCCAGTGCATTCCTGAGAGTGCAGGGAGCTGCACGTAGCCTCCCTAGGCAGGGTGGGGTCTTCCCAAGCTGCAGACAGGCAGGGACCCCAGCACCCCAGGGGTCCAGGGGGTTTGGGCTGGCCCCCATGTGCCTGCAGGGCGCCTGGCCCAGGCCTGATGATGGTGCAAGTCCCCTTTTCACCCAGATAGGGAGGATGAACCCCATGGCCCAGCGGGGGAGTCTGGGGCTTGGGGAGGTGAGGCCACCTGACCTGTTGGCCCTGAAGGCCGCCCTTGATTTCCACGGGGCAGGCACAAGCCAGACGCCTTCTGTGTGCTGGGCTGGGCCCAGGAGCTTAGGCCCACAAAGTATTTTCAGATGTATCTAGGCTCAGCACATGCGCGGCGTGCAGGGAGGTGTTTCGGGGGTGGAGGTTCTGGTTCTGCAGAGAGGGATGTTGAAGACAGTGGCGAGGACAGCAGCCTCCCACCCCACGCGCGAAAGGGCCGCCCTCCGGGCGCGATTCTAAACATTTACCTGAACCACGGTACTGCACAAGCGTGACAGATGCCGAAGGTGTGGTCGGCATGCAGCGAGGCCGCCCTCCTCCCGACCCCGACACCCACCCCTCCCAGCAGCCTTCCAGCGAGTTCCCCATCCCCGTGAGCAAAGACGTGCGCCTGGCTCTGGCGGGGCCGTCCTGCTGCATCTGCGCTGCCATATTCCCTTTGTCTGCGGTTGTGCTGGAGCCTGAGAGCGCATCTCAGGCACAGATTCCCTAGGAGAGTCGTTGGGTGGAAGGGCACACGCCCCTGTGCTTTGGGGTGGGTGTCCCCACGGTGGCCCTGCAGAGCTGTGCGAGGCGCTCCCCCGCGACGAGCCAGCGGTGACCTCCCACCCCCATCTTGCGTTCCTGGCTGCTGTGGGAGCCGCGTCTGATAGATGAAAATGCATCTCTCTTCCAAGCAGCGTGAACGCCCTTTGGAAGTTGCCAATATTTTCTTGCTGGAGATGCCCTCTGACTTCTTCTCCACTGTTCTTTTTTCTTAATAATTTGTGGGCACGCTTTTTACTTGCTGGAACCAGCCCTGTGTCTGTGATGTGAGTTTTGACCGCGTTTGGCATTTTCTTGTCTTTTGAGCTTGTTTACGATGTGCGTTTCCATACAGATTTTAAGATAACTTTACGTAGTCCGTGTTACTGCTCTGTTCTATGGCTTCTGAATTTTGTATCCTGTTTTAAAAGGTCTTCTTATTCCGAGAGTAGAAAGAGCGCCTCCTCCTGGTTCCTCCTGGTGCTTCCAGGCCCTTTTCAACACTCCCGGGTGGATTCCTCTAGAGCTGATTTTGTTACAACACTGGGGAGGACAGAGGACGGGGAGGACTCCAGCTTCACCTCTTCACAGACCACCTGTGGTCGCCTGAGTCTTTCATTACACAGCCAGCCCCTCGCAGAAGTTAAATGCCCTTGCTCTCGTGCTGTCCCAAGGCCCCTGTGTATTTTGGGGTTTTTGAGATGCTCCAGTCTGTCCCGTTGATTTGTCTGTTGTTCACATGCAAGGGCTGTGCTTCTTCAATTATTACAGATGTCTTTAAAATTTTGATGCCAGACGGGCTGGTCCTCTTTTGTATTATTCCCCCAGAATTTTCCTGGCTCTCTTTGCTTATTTCATTGTTCAGTGAACTGTAGAATTGACTTATCCGTTTAACCTAAACAATTCACTTGGTGTTTTTATTGGAACTGTATTCGCTTTAGAGGTATACTCGGGAACAGATGATGTTTTTATGGTGTTGAATCTTCTCATCCAAAAACACAGCCATCCTGCCTTTTGTTCACAGGGCCTATTGTGGCCCTCAGTACAGTGTGGGGACGGCCTCTTCCCACAGACACGCTCGGTTCTCCTTCATCCCTGTGGATTTCCTCTTTTTTGTTGCTATTATAAGTGAGGTGTTTTCTCTCATTGCAGCTTCTACCTCATTGTTTTCACACTGGCCGTTACCGCTGTGTGTGATTTTCATACCCAGTTTTCTTTCTCAGTTATCTTCTTTGTGGTTCGCTTGGATTTCCAGGTTTACAGTGACGTCGCCTGCAAATAAACACTTCACCTTCGGCTTTTCAGTCTTGAGCACTCCAATTTCTTTTTCTCGTCTCATGGTGTTGGTGAATACTCCAGAATTTTGTCAGAGAACAGTGGCAGTAGCAGATACTCTCATTTTCTTCTTGGCTTAACAGAAGTGCTTCTGGCATTTGACCATTAAAGTGCTGTCCTGGAAGCGGAGGCAGGTGCATTTTGTCATGTGGTAGTGAAGTCCATCCACTCTTCTTTTATTAGATTTAAAACATCAAGAATGCACATTAAACAAGCTCTGGTGCTGTTATGGACATAATGAAATGACTGTGCGTCTTAGAGCTATTAATTGTAGGAGATCCCTAAATACTGGATGATTCCTGCATCCGTCGAAAATCTGATGTGGTCGCTGAATTCTCGTTATCCATGTCATGTGCTGCAGAGTTCAGCTTGCTGACATTTTGTTTTGGATTTTGCATTGATGCTTATAAATAAGACTCGCAGTTTTCTTTATAGTGTTTGGAACCTCAATTTGCTTTGTTCAAAAGATAATTTGAGTTTAAATAGCAGCAGTGTCCTCTGCCCCACAGGGTTGGATTTCCCGTAAAACCTGAATCTAGTGTTTTGGGGTCCAGGGCTTAAGAAAGTCTTCTGTCTCCTCAATACAGTTGGCCTGTGGGGGTCTCTGGCTTTTCCTCGGTGATTTCTGCAGCGCCCCCCACACCCCATTGGAACCCACAGTTGGGCAGGGGAGGGCTGGGGGTGGGTTTGGTTGGAACTGGCTTCACAGGCTTGGCTCTGCTGTTCTCTAGCTCTGCAGACCCCTGCTGTGGGTTCTCCCAGACCCTCCCAGGGTGGGCATTGAGGGTGCTGGGGCTGCCCCTGCTCCTTTAATGGAGATGTCTCCATGTGGTCCTGGGTCTGAATGCCCAGAGGGCTGGAAGGGCTGGCCATGACCCAGAGGGGCCACAGGAGGGGCGGCAAGTGTGACCTTGTCAGGCCCTACCCACTGCCTGTGTCTCCAGGGAGAGCCTGGGCCACCCGGACAGATGGGACCAGAAGGTCCTGGAGGCCAGCAGGGGTCGCCGGGGACCCAGGGCCGCACAGTCCAGGGGCCTGTGGTAGGTGTCACTCCTTCCCCACCCTCCTGCCCTGTGCCCCCTCCGCTTCGCTGTCCAGCTCATCTTCCCCCTCCAGGGTCCACCAGGGGTCAAAGGAGAGAAAGGAGACCATGGGCTCCCAGGCTTGCAGGTAGTGTGGTTGGGGCCAGGGGGCCACAGGGGTTGGTGGGGGTGGGGGAAGGACAGGGATGGATATGGGGAGTGCATGGGGGGCACAGGGGTCGGGGGTGAGGCCTCACAGGCAGGGCCACCTCTTCTGGATGTGACCTTGGCCCCTGCCTGGCCGGCCCCTCTGTTCTCTCCTAGGGTCACCCCGGCCACCAGGGCATCCCTGGGAGAGTTGGCCTCCAGGGACCAAAGGTGCTGGCTCTGGGCTTGGAGGGTTCTGTCAGGGTGGTAGAGACCGGCCTGGCGGGGGGCCTTGGAGATGGAGGGTGTGGGGTAGGGAGGGGGAGGTACTTCCTCCTGGGCTCCTGCCTCACCCACTGTGCCACCCCCTTCAGCCTGTGGCCTGGCCAGAAGGCAGGGGAGCTCCAGCCCACCCCAGGCAGGAGCTGTCACTGAGGTAGGGGGGGTGGGGGAGTGGCTGGGTAGGAGCCTGGCAGCCTCAGCTGCCTCACCTTTGCTGCTTGGGTTACAGGGTGTGTTGGGTGCTGCTGGGGGGCTGTCACCATGGGAGGGCTGGGTACAGGTACAAACCCCACCCAGCTTGCGCCTTCCTTTGCCATCAGGGAATGAGAGGCCTGGAGGGAACTGCTGGCCTGCCCGGACCCCCTGGCCCCAGGGTAGGCACCGACCTCCCATGACCCTGACCCCCACCCAGGGCTCCTGTGTTCCAGGGCCCAGGCAGAGGCCAGTCTGAACACCAGCTGCCACCCCTAGGTCACCCCAGGAAGTGGCCTGGGAGGGCCTCACTTCTGCTGGAACTTTCTACAGGGCCCTGTGGGTGGGTGAGCGTCTGCCCAGGAGCACTGCGTGCCCCCAAGTGAGGGCTCTGTGCTGAGGACTCAGTTCCTGCGAGACCTTGGAGGGGGATCTCCTGGCATCGGCCTCGGGCTGAGTGCTGGGCAGGCCAGGTTGCCTCCCTGCAAGCACCACTTCAGGGGAAGCCCAACTTGCAGTCACACTGGAGCAGCTGGCACAGCTGGGGACATTTAGAGCAGCGTGGGTGCTGACAGTGCTGGAGGAGGGGTGCGGGGCACGGGGAGCCAGGGCCTGGAGGCAGGGGAGGCACCACCTGCCGGAGGAATGGCCTGAGGGAGGCTGGAGCCAGCCAGGCGTCTGCCGCCCTTGTCAGGTCAGGGGGCCCCTGGGACGTCTGGGAACCAGGGCTGAAGTGGGAGCAGATTTGCTGAGGGCCCAAGCCAAACCCTGACTTCTGTGTCTCTGCAGGGGTTCCAGGGCATGGCAGGGGCCAGGGGCACTAGTGGAGAGCGAGGACCTCCAGGGGCCGTGGGGCCCACAGTAAGTCCATTTCCAACACCCACCAGCCAACCAAAGGCAAGGGAGTGAAGGGTGCAAGCCCCACATGCAACCGCTCAGGGACTTCCTGCTGACCACCTAGGGACTTCCTGTTGACAGCCCACAGACTTCCTGTTGACAGCTTCCTGTTTACTGGTCTGGAACTTCCTGTTGACCCCCTAGGGACTTCCTGGTGACAGCCCATGGACTTCCTGTTGACCACCCAAGGACTTCCTGTTGCTCTCCCAGGGACTTCCTGTTTACCACTCAGGGACTTTCTGTTGACTGCCCAGGGACTTTTGTTTACCACTCAGGGACTTCCTGTTGATGGCCCAGGGACTTCCTGTTGACTGCTCAGAGACTTCCTGTTGACCACTCAGGGACTTCTCATTTGTTGTTGGAGGCCTGTTCTGAGCTGGGAGCTTGGTGTTGGTGCTAGTACAAGACAGTGGAGCTAAGGGCTGGTTCTGCACCTCTCCCAACCCCACCCAGGACAGACCTGGTGGAGGGGAGGTGGTGGGGCGACAGGCTCCATGGAGGGTAGGGGGACAGACGTGGGAGATGGGGGTGTAGTATCCCCTGGGGGATGCCTTGGCCTTCAGCAGCTCCATGGGCCACCCCCCTTAGGTGGGCTCCAGGTTCACCAAGGAGCTGGGGAGGTGGAAGAAGACAGAAGATGGCAGGGAAGTGCCGGCACAGGCCTGGCCCAGGCCCGGGAAGGGTCTGTTCTCTGGGCAGTGTCCCACACCCGCCATCTCCCCTAGTATAAAATCTACAGCCGGAGGCAAGTCCTTTGTGGCACAAGTTCCAGCCCCACTCAGGACTCTGCTGCGGAACCGAACCTCTCACATGCCTGCTCTGGGGTGCAGGCAAGGACCACAGGCTCCTAGGATCTGGGAATTTGGGATGGGGCTTTGGCTCTGCCTGCCCTGTGGGATCACACTGCCACTGTGGCTATCAGGCTGCCTGAGCCGGGATCCACCCCGGGGCCATCTCACACTTCTCACGTGTGGTCTCAGGCCATCTCTGCTGACTTCTTTTCTCTTCCCCTCCTCATCAGGGGCTGCCGGGGCCCAAAGGGGAACGAGGAGAGAAGGTGAGTGAGGCAAAGAGTCTTTCGCTCACTCAGGATCTCCTGGGAAGGCACCTGCCAAGCGGGTCCCAAAGCTGCACCACCTTCCTTTCCAGGGCGAGCCGCAGTCCCTTGCCACCCTCTACCAGCTCGTGAGCCAGGCCTGTGAGTCTGCCATCCAGAGTGAGTGAGGCCAGCAGCCCTGCACCTGTGCCCACCACACCTGTCTGTCCTCACACTGGCCAGGCCGAGGGAGGCCGCCTTCATGCATCGTTAGCACACCTGGGCCAGGTGTCCTGGCGTGGCCTGCACAGGCCTCGCATCCCTGGATCCCCACTGTGTCCTGCTGACACCCCTCCTCCCCACAGCACACGTGTCAAAGTTCGACTCCTTCTACGAGAACACCAGGCCCCCCGTGCCCATCTTGGAGCAGAAGCTGGAGCCAGGCACTGAGCCCCTGGGGTCCCCTGGCACCCGCAGCGAGGCCCTGCTTCCCGGAGAATGGGGGCGTGGTGGCCGCCACCTTGAGAGCAGAGGTACTGGGCTCCTGGCTCTTGGGGAGGGAGTTGCGGCCGGCGGGGGCGCCGGTTGTCCCTTGGTCCTGGGGCTGGAGCCTCAATCTGTGTCAGCACAGCAGCTCCTGCTGGAGACACCACTGTCCAGCGTCTGGGGTGCTGGGGTGAGGACACGGGGCTTCCCTGAGCCCACACAAAGCCAGTCATGGCACAGAGGTCAGCCTCAGCCTGGCCTTCCAGGGCCTTCAAGGTGACCTCTTCCCCAATCTTCAGGAAACATGAGCTGCCTGCTTAGGGCCACACAGGAGGGCCCAGCCTACCTCCCATCCTTCCTGCCTCCCTCCCACCCTCCTGTCCTCCCCGTCCTCCCCGCTCCTGCCGTCTTATCCTCCTGGCTGCTGCTTCCTCCGCCTCTCCCCACCCAGCGTGGAGCTGCAGGCTCCTGAGACCTTGTCAGCGCGCCGCCTCCTCTGAGGCGGCAGCGGTGGGTCATGACTTGGACGCTGAGATGGAGGAGAGGCTGATTCGGGGAGCTGGAGCTGGAGAGGGGCGTCCACGGGGAGGACAGACAGGGGGATGACCCAGCCAGACGAGGAGAGTTCCACACTGGCCGGGGCAGCAGACGTCTCAGGAAACTGGGGGCAACCTGGGCGGAGCCCCGTGGGCTGTGGGAACCCCTGCCCCAGCCTTGGGAGCTGCCCATTGTGGCCTGGTTACAGCCTGGCAGGTGAGGGGCACATCACTACTCAGAATAAATGGCCCCTTCTGCACCCACCTGTCTAGATGAGGGTGACAGGCACTGTCACAGGGCCCCCACCTGACGCCTTCCCACCTGGCCATGCCCCCCCAAAACTGTCATGGAGTCCAGGAGGCGCCTGTGTGGAGCACAGGAACCTGGCACGCCACTGCCCTCCAGATCTCAAACTCCATCTGAGGACCAGACCTGCTGCCTGTGCCCAGGGAGGGGCCCTGACACCCTCTGTCCCCGTCAGAACAGGGCCCCAAGCCACAGCATTGCTCTGTCCTCACATACCCTCCCTGTCCTCACAGGGGAGCCTGGAGCTGTTGGTCAGACGGCCAGCCCTGGGCAGCAGGGGGGCTAGCACCCAGGGCCTCTGGGAGTGACAGGTAAGCCCCTGCTGCCTGCACCTGCCAGGGCTGAGGGCATCCAGGAAGGAGGAGCTCCTGAGGGGCCAATGGGTGGGGCCTCGTGCTGTCCAGGGTGGGGTGCTGGGAGCACAAGGCCCAGCACAGGCAGGTGAGGTGGCCCTGGGGAAAGTAGGGTCAACAGGAATGTGGGGTCACAGGGCGTGGGGTCACAGGACGTGGGGTCCTGGAGATGGATTGGCGTGCCGGGAGCCTGCTCGACCTCGTGGGCTGCAGAGTTGCATGCTGGGGCGGAGGAGGCCCTGACCAGGGTTAGCGCAGCAGGGAGAGTGGAGCTCAGGTGTTTGCTCAGTGGCACCTGGTCCAGGTGTGGAAAAGCTCACAGGAGTCCCAGGAGGGGCTTGTGAGGCCCTGGGTATGTCGATGAGAGAGGCAGGGTGGGGGCCATAGTAGCACCAGGTAACCTCTGCCTTCCTCAGGAAGCGCTGGGCAAGCGGCCCCTGTGTGCAAACTTAGCTGAGGGGCTGGTCCCAGGAACAGGTGTGGGGACAGGGTGCAGGTGGGTACAGCACAACTCAGGCCTCAAGTAGCCTCAGGGGCCAGAGCGTGGCACAGGGTGTGTGACCTGGGGCCCGTGAGGGGCCGGCGCCTTTGAGCCAGGGGACTTGGCAGGGGCTAGGAGGGCTGAGGAGCACAGGCAGGAGACCCAGGGGCTCCTGGCCAGGCTGGGGCAAGAGGGCAACTGCCCGAGATGCCCGAGACTCAGGTCAGAGCCCAGGGCTAAGGACAAGCAGCCTTGCTTCTCCTTCACAGACCCGCCAGAGAATGACCCCACCCACGGCCCTGCCCGC
>NW_026652296.1:804686-913135 GCF_009828535.3 Hylobates moloch | reverse complement strand
TCTGCCCACCCACGACCCTGCCCACAATCCTGCCCACCCACGGCCCTGCCCGCCATCCTGCCCACTCACTGCCCTACCCATGGCTCTGCCCACCCACGGCCCTACCCACAATTCCGCCCACCCACGGCCCTGCTGGACGCAGTGTGCGGAGACCCAGGATGCGGGCTCTCGGGGTGGCCACAGTGCCAGGCGCTGGCCCTGAGCCGGTGTCCAGCTGTCTTTGGCCTCTCAGATCTGTCATCCCTCCTCTCCTGCCAGGACACTTTCTGCACTGCGCCGAGGAACCCTGCGCCTTCCTCCCTGGGTTTGTCTGGACGCCAAGAGCGACCACATGCTGGAGAAGCCGGAGAAAAGCTCAGGAAGAGCCTGCAGGTGGAAGGAGAGGGAAGGAGTGGCCTCGGCCAAGGCCCACCGCATGCCCTTGGCTCTGTAGCATTTCCAAGTTCAGATAAACCACTGAGTGCTCAGCCACCCAAGCGAGGCGGGAGTCATTTCCTGGGAGGGCGTCCCCCACCCTGGCTCCGTGCACCCCACCTTGAGGCCCTGCAGCTTCAGCCGAAATGGAAGAGGGGAGGGGCTGGGCTGATGGTGAATCGGGTTCAGGAGGGCAGCAGTGCCTCAGTAGCTGTCTGAGTGTGTGAGAGTACTGAGTGTCTCAGTAGCTGTCACACAGGCTCAAAAATATGCCCCGCCCCTTTCTCTGTGCCTCATCAAAGCCTGGCCGAGGCCCTGCGAGCCCTCCTCACTGCACCTCATGCAGGCAACAGACGGCTCCACTCCTGGCCCACCGGTCACCTGCACGATGGCTCCTCCCTCAGAATAGCACTCCCACCCCGGCCCCAGCACCTTCGCATCTGGGCACAGGCAGGGCCCGGCCTGTCCCATCATCCCCTCTGTCCCCAGCCCAAGAAGGAGTTCAGATCCTGTGCGCGAATGACCACTCCTCACCCAACCAGCCCTGTGCTGAGTTCCTTGTGCAGGGACATTGCTTTGAGACTTGGCACCATCAACCCCTGCTCCTTAGGGTCTCAGAGCAAGGTCATCCCTTGGCAGGCGTCTGACCTGCGTGTGCCTCAGCACCTCTGCTCAGGTCTCTCCCAACCATCACAGATGCTGTGTGAGCCTGGACTTCCTGCCTTATCCCCACTGTGTCCCAAACAGCATGGGGGCAACCTCAGAACACACACCTGGGCTTCTGGGCCTTGTGGCCCATGGTAGTGATGTGGGAACTTCTACTCCCTTTCCAAACAAATATTCAGTAACTAGTCCACGGTTACCACTTAGGCAGCTAAGCAAGAAAGGTGCCAGAAATGAAGAGGGAACCCATATCATTGAGGAGAGAATGAAAAGTATTAAAAAGGAACAAAGACAGACCCTTGATATTGACAGAAGGAAAACCCACCAAGATCATAGTGCAGCATTGCGTGCACCAAAGCACACCCCAAAGAGGTGAGCGCAAAACAGCTTCGGGGCAAACACTTCATCTGCGATTCAGCTGTTCCAGGAACTGACCAGACCTGGAGACCAAATAGAGAGTCATAGGGTCAGCAGGGTGGGAGAGAGTGCCTGCACCCACAGGAGCCACAGCCCTGATTGAGGCCAGGAAGCAGCCCCAAATGCCAGCTCCCACTGCAGCATGAGAACAGAAACAGACCTCTGAAAATTCCCAAAGTTTGTGGACAAGTCAGAGATCAAAGAAGTCAGGTGGCATCAAGATAGATTTTGCACCGAGGGACAAGGAGAGCATGTGGCCAAAGTAGGTGCAGGTAAAGCAGCATTTGGGGCAGAGTTATAGCCTTCAGTGCAAGTATCAGACACAGTTGTTGAGAGCAGCAGCCCAAGCCAGCCCCTCCGTCCTGCAAGGAGGACACCTAGGTCACTTGGCTTCTGTTGGGGAGCTGAGTTGCTTCAGATTGTGTGACCAGCGACACAGCTTGGTTGCTCTCGCTTGGTTTCTCCAGGGCTGGGAATTAAATGTCCCCAGCTGAACTGAGAAGGCTCTTTGAGCAGTGGAGTGAGCAGGCTTTGTCATGAGGCAGGAGTGGGGCTAGAATCAAGCCCAGAGCCTTCCAAAGGAGCCCCTCTCCTGGGGCTCTCCAATTTAATGAAGGGATTGGGCACTGGGTGGCTCACGGAGACCATGCTGGCAGCCAGGAGGAGGCAGCCTGGCAGGGGGGAACCAGGGTTGCTCTAATCCCCACCAGCCCCTCAGCTGCCCTATTCCCGCCACCCTGCTGACACCAATGACGATGCTCAGCCTCAAACGGGGAGTCCAGGTGTCTTCAGGAAACTGACTTTATGCTGGAGGCCAATTAAAATGGCACAGCAAAGGCAGTGGCCAGCTGGTGCCCGGGCAGCTTAGGGACTGGTCCCTGAGGCCCCACCCGCCCCAGCCTATGCAGTGGAACTGAGTACGAATCAAAGGTGAGGACGGGCAAGGCAGCTGAGAGCGGCCTCCCATGCACCACACCGGCCTGGCTCCTGTTTGCAGGAAGGCAGCCTCCCCGAGACCCAGCCGACCCGTGCGTCTCCCATCAGCCCCGACTCCACCGCATCCCTCCAGGTTCTTTTAGGAGACCCCAGGGACTGAGCTGGGGCTCACATTCCTGGCCAGAGTGCTGGGTTTCTGGCAATGCCTCCCCTGCTCCCTTTACAGCCACAGCTCTACCCTCCAGAGGCCCCTCTGTAGTGGACCTCAGTCCCCTCTCCACCCCCAGAGGCAGCACAGCTTCAGCCCTATGCAGTATGGGGGCTCCAGGAGGAAGTGCGGGGAGGTGCTTGGTCTTGGCCCAAAGCTCATGGCCTTAGGTGCTGCCCCTGGGTCACCCCCATGCCCATGCAGCCCAGGATGTTCAGCTGGGGCCAGCCACGAAGGTGGTGTGATGCAAGGCTGATCTGATGCTAAGCTCAGGCCACTGGGGTCATGGGGGTTGTGGGGAGGTCATGGAATCATGGGGCTCATGCTGGGGTCACAGGGTGGTGTGGTTTTGCGGACTGTAAGAGGCGTGCAGCCATGCGTATCTGACTTGCCCTCCCTAGGTCTGCAGGCAGTGCCAAGTGGCTCTGCCTGAGGCCCCAAGAGCAACCCTGGAAGCTCCAGGCCTTCACAGCCCCCCTGAGAGCCACCTGCAAGGTGGGGAGCTGGGAAGAACGGCTCAGTGATGAGCTTGGAGGGAGAGGTGGTCACGGCCCCCAGGAAGGCAGGTGCGTGCAGGCCTGGGAGGAACGTGTAGCAGGAGGCAGGGGTTGCTGTGCCCGCAGACCACCAGGTGAGGCGTGTCCATTCACAGAGGATGGCTCTGGCCCAGGCAGTGTCAGAAACGGGAGCTGAGGAAACCCAACCCCAACTGTAGAGGAGCCTGCCCCGATGCCATCTGCACCTGGGGGGCAATGTATGGCTGCCAGCCCCTTCATCTACCAAGGACCAGGGCAGTGGGGACGGGAGAGCTGGGACACGTGGACCCACACCAGGGCAGATGGTGGGGGAAGCCAGTGTCTGTAGATTCAGTGCATTTTTTGGGGAAGGGCATGGAACATTTGAACTCGAGCCAGAGCACAGAGATGATTTCATAGTACTGCCCACCATCGTGATGTGATGGTAAGTACGGAACTCCACGCCCAGTGGAGAAACACTCTCCTCTCACGTGTGTGGAATATCCACACACTAACCATGAACTCGGCCACAAAGAAACCTTACATTCCAAAGGATCATGCTGTTCAGAACTCACTCACTGACTGATGAAACTGGAAAAACAACCAACGATAACAAGCTAAACAATGCCTCTAGAAGCTAAAAGACACACCCATGACTCCACAATAATTCATGGGTTAAAGAGAAGGGAAACATGAAGATACTTGTAACCAAATAATGATGGATGCAGCACCATGTCAGAATCTTTGTGCTGCAGCCAAAGTGGTACCTAGAGGGCAATTTATAGCCGTAAATACAGTGCTTTGTTTTGTTTTGTTGTTTTTTGAGACAAGGTCTTGCTCTGTCACCCAGGCTGGAGTACAGTTGGCATGATCTCAGCTCACTGCAACCTCTGTGCCACCCTGGGCTCAAGTGATCCTCCCACTTAGGTCTTCTGAGTAGCAGGAACCACAGGCATGTGCCACCACACCTGGCTAATGTTTTTTGTATTTTTTAAAATAGAGACAGGGTGTTGCCGTGTTACCCAGGCTGGTCTTGAACTTATGAGCTCAAACGATCCACCCTCCTTGGCCTCCCAAAGTGCTGGGATTACAGGTGTGAGTCACCAGGCCTGGCCCTTAAACACAGTTTTTAGCAAAGATTCCAACTCAAACAATTTTAAATAGTAGAAAATAAACCCTGAAGCAGCACGCATTCATTAGTACTGCGTTTAGCTGTATTTAATTAAAACCTGATTGCCATTGGCTTCCCTAAATCAGTTTTTGCCATCACATGTAAAGTCCTGTGGGCAGGAATTGACATTGAGGGAATCCTAGGCTGTTTGGCCGTCCTTGGCATGTAGCTGTCCTTCATCAGAAGATGGCAGATCCCAGCCCTTCATCACAAGATGGCGGATCCCAGCCTGTTTGGCTGTCCTTGGCATGTAGCTGCCCTTCATCAGAAGATGACTGCTGCTGCTCCAGGAGCTACACTTCACTTGGGGGAAGGGGCGGGGGTCCTCTGGGTGAAGAGCAACAGCGTTAACAGGAGTCCCACTTGGAGACTTCTGCTTGTACCTAATGACAAAGACTGCAACTCTCCTTGTCCAGAAAACAGACGTTTTAGCTGAACACGTTACCACCTCCCACAAAGTGATTAAATGCATCGTGCAGGGCTCAATGTGGCTTCAAGTAGCAATAATAACAGGATAAGAGTGGCTCTCGCAGCGTGGAAGTGACCTTCTCAGAGGCACGGGGAGGCCTCTTTCCCTCACCTGGCTCTGCATCCTCCACACAGGACACTGCCCTTGCTTCCGCTGTTGGGTCATATTCCAACAACAGGAAGAAGAGAAGGGAGGAGAAGGGCTGGCCCGGGATCAGGTCACATTCCAACAACAGGAAGAAGAGAAGGGAGGAGAAAGGCTGGCCCAGAACCTTGAAGGGCACATTCCAAAGGTGTCCTTGCCACTGTCAGCTACATCCCTGTGGCCAGATGTCGGCCCCACGGCCAAGCTGAGCTGCAAGAGTAGAGCCTTTTCTGGCTCCTCCTTGAGGCAGGAGGGGAAAGGGAGAGCGGGGCCAGCCGTGGGCCAGCCACGGGGAGGAAGGCGGCCCCCATATCCCCGAGGGCTCAGTGAAGTGCATCTGGCCTGAGAAACGAGAGGGCCACCACAGCGCTGGGGCAGAGGGGACAAAACCACAGATGGAAGACGAGGCTGAAAACCAGAGCCCTCTGACCCATTTTACGCCAACAGATCTGCAGGCCCAGGTGAAATGGGCGTTCAGACATCCACATTTCCAGAAGAGTCCCCACAAAGACTCCTGGAAACAAGACGGCCACTAACAAAGGCTCCTGCCCGGCGGGACGCCAGGACTGGGGGGGGAGCGCGGCAAATCCAGGATCTGAACACAGAAACTGAGAAACCCTGGGGACGACTCAGGCCACCCTGTGTGTGCACGTGTGTGCGTGTGTCTGCATGCACGCGTGTGTGACAGCTCACAAGAAACCATTACATGACAATGGACTGTCTCCTCCCCAAATCCGTACACACACACGAGGCATGCATTTGCAAACACACACCCATACACACACGTACTCACACATTCGTGCATGCACAGCGCTGTTATCCATGTTGAGGGGACGTATTCACAAGGGAAGGTGAGGTATCCGAGATCAAAAGCATTGGGAGAGACAAACCGGAGAATCTGTACCAGGCAGAGAAGAATTCATGTTTGTTCTCTTTGGTCTATTAATTTTTTAAAATTGTAATCTCTTAAAGAGGCAAGGAGGGATATCGGTAACGCGATGCCAGAATTATAGGTATAAAGGAAAACCAACTAGGAATATGATGTGTATAAAACATAAAAAGAGAAATTTTAAAAGCAGAGCTGTAAGATCGGATCTGAGACATCATCTCCTGGGAGGCTTTGGGAAAAGATAAAAAGGAAACAGAAATGTTAAGTGTTAGCACCCACACCATGGGGGCTCTACGAGGAAAGAAACAGCAAGAGGAGGGGGAAAGGTTGAACTAACTGGGTTTTCTGAAGATTTGTGCATTAGAGAAAGATGTAAGATCTCAGAATGTCGAATGGAATACATTTTTAAATGTACCCTTAGGTTCCTCAATGCCATATATAATGCAGTACATAATGATGACGGTGAAAAACAGTCTTTTAAAAATCTTCAGTACATATACTAAAATTGGAACGATACAGAGAAGATTAGCATAGCCCCACGTGCTAGGATGACACACAGTTAAAAGAAAAAAAAATAGAAATCTTTCCAGGGAAAACCTGCAGCCCACACTACAGAAGAACCAGGGGCCAGCAGAGGAGACACTGGGACGGCGGCTCCACAGGGTTCAAGAAAACATGCTTGCGTTTCATGTCCAGAGAATTATCACTTAAATGAATGAGACAAAAATACATTCTGAATCCCAGAGAGTGTCAGAAGGAGTCTCACCCAAGATTTTCTCTGAAAATACCACTGGAAGAAGTATTCTGCAAAAAAAGGAAAATGATCAGAAATCGTACCAGATAGCTGGGAAAATCCCACAGCAAGTGTAAAACTTAGTAAAGTTCACTATGGACCAAATAATCAAGCACTTCACCCCAGACAAATCATGTCTGTGGCAATCCAGAGCTGAAATTCCAGGTTATTCCAACGTGGCTGGTGTGTGGGAGGCCAGAGTTCCTGAGGACACGCCGGGGTACTTGTTTTCTCTGGAGGTGGGAGGCATTTTTCAGATCAATATACTAAGCTCTTGAAAAACATAAATGCTTGTTTTGAGTTAGGAGCAGTCACCAGGGAAGGTGTAGCTTCCAGAGCAGCTGACTATAGCAGTTTTCTCCCACAGAAGGGATGGAACGTATTTCCACAACAACAACAAAAAACCACAGAGATGGCCTAAATATATCCCACAGTAGTAGAAATTGCAATACCTTTCACTGATCGAAGGATGAATTCTCCAAATGGCATTTAAAGACGACATGCAGCTTTCTGCTTCTAGCCGTGATGGAGCAGTCCTGGGCCCGTAACAGCCACAGAGCTGGGTAACACACTCGCGACACTGTCTCCAGCCACGTCCACGGGAACGGTGCTCAAACAATGAGCCTCCACCCTTATCTCACACCAGACACAACAGTTAATTCAAAGACTCTCACCTAAACGCCAAAACCAAAACTACACTTTCCAAAAGGAAAAAACAGAAGATCACATTTACAGCCTCGGAGTAGGCAAAGGCTTCTCAAACAGGACACACGAAGCACTAACCATTAAAACAAACAGAAGGAAAAAATGACACTTTGTCAAAATTCAAAGCTTTTCTTCAAAAGACAGCATTAAGAGAATGAGGGCTGTCGGAGGCAGGGAGGACATACTCTGACCTGGATGGAGGTTTTACTACAAAACTCCTACAACTCACTACAAGCAGACGATCTGATAAAACAATGGGCAAAATATTTCAACAGATCCTTCGCAAAAAGAAGACACATGAGTGGCTCGTAAGCGTGTAAAACGGTCAACACCATCATCAGGGAGGCACATATGAAAATCACAGTCACTGCAATGGCTGAGACACTGGGTGCTGGTGAGGATGTCGGGGCGTGTGGATGCTCCAGCCACCCTGGAAAACAACGTCGGGGCTCCTTACAAAGAGAAAAGTACAGGCCGGGCGCGGTGGATCACACCTGTAATCCCAGCACCTTGGGAGGCCGAGGCGGGCGGATCACCTGAGGTCAAGAGATCGAGACCAGCCTGGCCAACATGGTGAAACTTCGTCTCTACTAAAAATACAAAAATTAGCTGGGCGTGGTGGTGCGCGCCTGTAGTCCCAGCTGCTCAGGAGGCTGAGGCAGGAGAAGCTCTTGAACTCCGGAGGCGGAGGTTGCAACGAGCCAAGATCGCGCCACTGCACTCCAGGCTGGCATCAGAGCCAGACTCCATCTAAAAACAAACAAACAAACAAAAACAGAAAAGTACAACAATCCTATGCCCCCAGCAATTCTACCAGGTATTTGCCCCAAAGAAATGAAAGCAGGTGTCTGCACGAAGCCTGCACATGAATGTTCACAGTCACTTTAATCAGAGCAGGTCCAAACTGGAAACAATCCACATGTCCATTGATTACTCAACAAATTGCAGCATATCCATAAAGACGAGTGAATTATGTCATATCCATAAAGAGAGTGAATTATGTCATATCCATAAAGATGAGTGAATTATGTCATATCCACACAGATGAATGAATTACATCATATCCACACAGATGAATTACATCATATCCACAAAGACGAGTGAATTAGGTCATATCCACAAATGCGAGTGAATTACATCATATCCACATAAACAAATGAATTACATCATATCCACAAAGATGAGTGAATTATGTCATATTCACAAAGACGAGTGAATTATGTCATATCCACAGAGACGAGTGAATTACGTCATATCCACACAGATGAGTGAATTACATCATATCCACAAAGGCGAGTGAATTATGTCATATCCATAAAGAGGAGTGAATTATGTCATATCCATAAAGAGGAGTGAATTACATCATATCCACACAGATGAATGAATTACATCATATCCACAAAGATGAGTGAATTGCATCATATCCACAAAGACGAGTGAATTACATCATATCCACACAGATGAATGAATTACATCGTATCCACAAAGACAAGTGAATTATGTCATATCCACAAAGATGAGTGAATTACGTCATATCCACAAAGACGAGTGAATTACATCATATCCACACAGATGAATGAATTGCATCATATCCATAAAGAGGAGTGAATTACGTCATATCCACAAAGATGAGTGAATTACGTCATATCCATAAAGAGGAGTGAATTACGTACACTCAACAGCTTGGATGAATACCCCAAGGACTAAGTTCTGATTTCTTATCTTGCCCAAATTTCTATCAAAGAGATCTGGGGAGTCATGCCCTACAAACCATCCATTCTCACCAGATGTGTTTCACTTGACCCTATATATCGTGACTGACTTTCCAGTCTCACTCTGGTGTAACTTTATGAGACAAGGAAAAAAAAAAGTTTTACGCCAAAATATATTTCCTTGCCGTACCTTGAAATTGTTCTGCAAAGTCTCTTGTGGGAAAAACCCACATTCTGTAGAGAACCCCCTTCCCCTTTGTCTTCCTTCCTTTCCAGATCCAGGAGATAATCAACTAAGAGCCAGGCACCCTTTTCGGTCCAGGAAGAAACATTTCACAACCTGCCGTCTCTGAAGTCTGCTATCTGGGAGCTTCCTCTGCACCAGTCAAACTTGGCCTCCACAATCCTTTATCTCAACCTGAACATTCCTTTCCATGGGTGCCAGGTCTTCAGACAAACTCAGCCAATGGTCAACCAGAAAATGTTTGAATTTACTTTGAACTGTCCCACCTTTCTGAACCAAACCAATGTCTTTTTTAGACGTATTGATTGACGTCTCACGCCTCCCTAAAATCTGTAAAACCAGGCTGCGCCCCACCACCTTGGGTACGTGTCCTCAGGACCTCCTGACAGCTGTCGCAGGCCATGGTCACTCAGATTTGGCTCAGAATAAATCTCTTCAAATATTTGACAGAGTTTGACTGTTCGTCAACAACCCCAAAAGCCATGCTGCATGACAGAGGCTATCCACAAACACACCTGTTCCACCTACATGAAGTTCTAGAACATAACAGAAATGATCCACAGCGCTGGGAATTACGTCAGCAGTTTCCTGGAGCGCAGAGGGTTTTAGCTGCACAGGACATGGAGGAGCTCTCTGGGTGACGGAAACGTTCTGTGTCTCACTAGGATGGTAGTTACGTGTTGTCTGCAAGAAACCCTCCTGATACGTAATGAAATGGAGCAGTAAGGTTAAAAGGAGAAACTAGAAAATGATCTACCAACAACTCTCAAACAATGGCTGGAGCGTTTACGTGATGACGAGAGAAGGAGACTTGAGAGAGTGGAACGGTACGAGGGACAGAGAGGCCGTTACATAGCGAGCAGGTGCCCCTCGCGAGAACACAGCAACCCTGAACACAGCGTGACAGAGCTTCCAAATACGCGAAGCAAACGCCAGCACGCCTGCGAGAAGGGGCAAAGCCACGGTTCTCCTCGGTGGCCTCAGCTCCCCTCTGAAACCTCCTACACCGTGTAGCCAGAACACTGGCCGGGTGTAGAAGGCTTGAAGGACACCTCAGCAGGCGGGACTTGGGCATTTCTAGAACATTCCCTGAAACAGAGCCGAAGATGTATTCTTTTCAAGGCTGTGTGGAACCCTGATGAGGACAGACCATATGCTGGACCCGATAACAAGCATGAAGGATTTGAAAGCACTGAAATTAAACAGAATACTTCCCTGACTCCAGAGGAATTCAATTAGAAATACAAAACAGAGATTCAAAAACCTGACGAAATAGGCACGTCATAGAAGAAACGTGAACAGCCGATAAACGTGTGAGAAGATGCCCCAACTCTATTAACTGCAGAAATGCAATTTAAAACACAGAGAGAACTGTATTCCCACCGGACTGGCAAAAATTAAGAACCCTTGGTACAGGGGGGAGAATCGGAGCCCTGAGAGGCGGTAACGTCGATGCAACCACGTTGGCAAACCCTTCATCGGCAGCTCATTGAGCCGACCACACGCCCTTCCTTCCCACAGCTGAGCGGGAGCTCCTGGGTCAGCCTCCCATGGAAGCACACAGGTGCCAAAGTCTGTTCACAGCAGCCCCAAGCTGGCGACGGGTAAATAAGATGGTGGAGCCACGTGGTGGAGCCCGCAGCACAGTGGCCGCGCAGCGAGCAATGACCAGGGATCGGGAGCCGACAGAAGGGCACACCTGGCACGGCCATGCACAGAACCCAGGGCCAGGCAACGCCGGGCAGAGGTGTTGGGTGACCTCGGGCGGGTCGTGGCTGGCCGGGCTGGGCAGGGGATTCCTGGGTGCTGGCTCTATGCGCATATTCAGTCCGTGAAAGAAAATGCCTTGTCATGCCGCTGAGGATTCATACACACGCTGTGTACATTACCCCGCGAGGCAGGCAAATGCCAAGAAATGCCAGCTTGGATTAGCGCAGCGGGAGCGCCTGTCTGCAGACGGAGTGTAAACGGCACAGTTACACGGAAGGCACGTCGGCACAATCTCCTAAAACCCAGTGCAAACCCCTGACAATCCCACTGCCAGGTGTTCCGTCCTAAGCAGCGAGCTTCCAACCATGGGTCAAGAAATCAATTTTGTGGGTCGCACCCAGCCTTTCCTACAGATTGAAATAGAAGAAACTTGAATAGAAAATGCAGAGCACAGCACACGTGGTGACGGTGCATTTTATTCATTGAAGGCTGTGCACACACTGGGAGCACATTCCAGGGCTTGGCAGGCATTTCCCGCGGAAGCCGGGCAGCCGCACCTGGGCTCAGCGGGCCACACGGTCGGCGGGACTTCGTCTGTGGGGCTGGCTGGGCTTGTGTCCCCCGGCGCTGTGTGTGCTGCCTGATCCAGCATTTCTGGTGCAAAGTGAAAGGACTCAGCCACTTTAGAGACCCGAAGCCGCTGCTGCTCCTGGGGGCACCTGCTAACCCAGCAGTCCTGCAGCAGCTGCAAGCCCTGGAGTGTCCTGGGCCCGGCCTTAACTTACAAGGGAGCCTGCGTGACAACTCTAGAGGCCAATACCATCAGAGAGATTACTCACACTTACCTGAGGGGGGGGTGGGGCAGGTCACCCCAGGGCGAGCCACACAGGAAGCACCCAGGCCAGTCCGGAGGCAGGGGGGGGCGCCGGTGAAGCCCTAGGCCAGGGCCTGAGACCCCTGGGGAAGGAGGGGGCAGAGGAGCAGAGTAGCATGAACAACCGCAGTAGATGCCGGTGCCCCGTAGGCTTTGCGCTGCAGCGGTGTCTCCCGCTGCCTGGTCCCTGGCTTGCATAGGGTGGGGAAACACTGGCTTAGTGTGAGACTTTGATAGGGGGTCAGGGGACACAGCCCCGGTAAGGTGGGCTCTGGGCAAGCCGTCCACCCCCGGGAACTAACTGGCCGTAGGAGGAGCAGTCCTGGGTCTGAAAGATGTTAAAACATTAACATACAGAAAATAAACATGCATAACGGATAGAGTGCCGTGCACACACCGGCACCTCGTTTCCTAATCACCGACAGCTGCAAACAAAGTCCACTAACAGGTGATGGACAAACTGCGTCTTCATTTATTCAGACAGAAGAACACCGCTCACAATTAAAAACGAAGGAACAGACAGCAATGAGCTACGGACACACACAACAGCATGGATGAAGCTCTAAGTCACAGGATGAAGAAGCCAGACATCAAGGGCTCCAACTGCAGGATTCTGACTCCTTGAAGGTCATGAGCCAGAGAGGTCAATCCACCGTGCTTAAGTCAGAGCCACAGATGGGGAGGGGACGCCGACAGGAAGGGCTGGAGGGACCTTCTTGGGACTGGGGCCTCCGCTGAAGAGCGTGCATCTCGCCATGTGTAAATTTTACCTTAATAGAAACACACTGGACGCAGGTACGCCAACATTGTTGTCAAGGTTAATTTGGCGTGGTGGGAATATGGTGCTTTATTTAGATTTTTTTTTTTTTTTGAGCCTCAGAAAAAAAAGAAAGGGAAAGGGGTCTTCCCCCAGGCAAGCGGCCACCCCCGGCAGGAGGGTCCCCCGGCAGGAGCGTCCCCTGGCAGGAGGGTCCCCCGGCAGGAGCGTCTCCTGGCAGGAGGGTCCCCTGGCAGGAGGGTCCCCCAGCAGGAGCGTCCCAGCCACTCCACAGCCGCTCCTGACCCAGAAAAGAACAGCCGCAGCTGGGCCCAGCACCCCAGGCCGCTCCCTGCAGCTGCCCACACATCTGGCAGCTGGATCCACTTATGCAATGTGGATCGGGCTTCTTACATCTGAAATCTGCGTCTCTCTCCCTCCTCTGAGACCAGTGTCTCCTGCCAGCTTCCATGGCCCCGGGATGACCTCACTCTCCCAGGGTCTCCCTGCATGCTGGGTGCTCTGGCCGTCCGGGGTCTCTCCGCATCCTGGGAGCTCTGGCCGAGGGGCCAGCAGGGGCTGATGGCAGAGCAGGGGCAGGTCAGAGCTCAGCAGATGGGGTCCTGAATACACAGGGGATGTGGGAGGGGCCAGGGGGCCGGGGGGCTGGGGATGCCCAGGATTTGGCACGAGGGTCTCTGCGTCCCACCCACTCCTGGCACAAGAGCCCCAGCCTCAGGACCCCAGTCACAGGCACCCCGGGGTGGGGGTGACCAGCAGCAGTTCAGAGGCAGGTGTGGGCAATGTGGGCCTGAGCCTCCTCCCCACTCATGTCACTGCCCGCGGGGACACAGCGGCATTTCCGGGGCACTCGGCGTGCCGGGTTCCTAACCTCAATTATTCATTCGGCTCTCAGGCACCTCCTGACGAAACCCTGGCCCAGGAGAGGTCGGCTCGGGAACAGAGGGATGAGACGTAGTGGGACGCAGGGCCCAACCCCAGCCTTGCCCCAGGCTGGATGGGGTCTGGGGGCGGCAGAATGTGGACCACTCAGCAGGAGGCTTCCTGACTGCCCTTCTCCTGAACCGATGTCACTCGCAGGCAGGGGACATGCCATCCTGGCCCTGCCCCTCTGGGCCCTTGGAATCATGGATGGGTGGGGCAGCCTGTGCCCACCCCCAGGGGAAGTGTGCCCCTGGGGACACTGGGGGGCTGCCAGGTGCGCCATCTTCAGGGGGTGCACTGCCGGGCTCCAGGGTCGTGCCTGGAAACACTTCAGGCCTCCCCCACCTCTGGGTACTGCCTGCGGGGGTGAGGCCCTGCTTAGCTCTGCCTGCCCTGCCAGGACGGAGGGCGCGGGCCTGTGTGGAAACCCCAGGGCTCCCTGACCCCCATGAGGTTTCTCAGGGACTTCTTGCCCTGAGGGTCCCAGCATCTCCCAGGTGGAGGTCCTCAGGGATGCCCCCACCAGCTCCCCACAGCTACTGTAGCAGGAAGTCCTTCTTCCCGAACCCAGAGCCCAGGGCAGATCTCCTGGGCTGTGCACCAAGGTGGAAACGCTCAGGGTCCCGGGGGAACAAGGGCCCAGGTCTGGACTCCATTCGGGACCCTCCCAGCTCCAGGGAATCACAACACAGAAATACCCCCGGGGCTGGTGCCACTAGGCCCCCGTGGAGCCCTGGCCACCTGCCACAGAGCCCTGGCCCTACTCCTGGAAGGCAGAGCCCTGGTCTCCGGACTCGCTGGGGCTGGGTGTTCCTGTCCCCCGCGGAGGGCCTGCCCAGCAGAGAGCTGGTCCCGCGTGGGCCTCCCGATTCTCCCCACGCAGGACTAGCTCCACCAAGCTCTGTTCTCCAAGGCTCCTTGGGCACAAGACTTGAGTTCTCACTAACTTACCCAAAACACAACCGAACACAATCCCTGCCTGGACCCTCTCCTAGCGAAGCAGATTGGAGCGCTGCTGCCTCACCCTCATGGGGCCCGAGAGGCCCGAAGACCCTGGGGGAGAAGCTAAGGCCCACACAGGCGCAGGACACGGTGGGTGGGAGGGGCGGTCAGGCCTCCAGAAGATGGGGCGCTTGGGGCTGAAGGGCTGTGAAGTCCCTTCAAGGGCCCCTTGGGGTGGTCAGGACCATCACCAGGTCTGCTGAGAGACTGGGAGGAGTGAGTTCCATCTGCAGGGGAGCTCAGGAGACTCTTGAACTGGACTTAGCCGAGTCCTGCAGGTAGAAGGCACCGACCCCTGCCTCTGCTCCAAGCCACTGCCTCCTGGGGCCACAGTCTGACCGGAAGCAGCTCCGCACTCGGTCTCCGCAGAGGCCGTGTCCCTGTCCAAGGCCGTCTTAGAGCAGACACAGAACAGGAAGGATAATCTGCCAAACGTGTGGCCCCGCAGAGTCCAGGGAGGAGCCAGCCCGGCCCCAGGCCGGCCGCATGGACGCTGACCCCATGCGCTGCAGCCCCAGGCCGCACAGGCTCCCGGTCCCTTCCTAGACCATGCCAGCCAGCCAGGGCGGCAGGAAGAGGCCCACGGTCCCCAGCAGGCAGACGATGATGAACATCCAGAGGAAGATGCGGTCGATGACCATGGCCACGTACTTCCAGTCCTCCTTCACCTGCAAGCACAGACGCCGTCACTCCAGCACGGCCCGGCCGCGCCAGCGGGGAGAGCCCTCAGGACCCCGGCACCGCCGGCGGCGGCTTTTCCACCTCCCACCTTCCACCCGAGGCAGCCATGGCTGCCGGTGCACCCGGCACACACCTGCACCAAGGGGAGGAATCGGGGTGCACGGGACAGCCAGTGCTCTGCGGGGGCAGCATCACCACGGCGTGGGGCAGGAGGACCTTGGAACCCTGGGAATTCCGGCTGGGCAGATCCCCTTGTGGAGACAAGCTCTGCACTATGCCCTGTGTGCCCCCACCTCTCAGCAGGCGGCCTGTGCTCCAGGAAGGGGGCACGGGGGAGGGGGGCTCAGGCACCCCGTGAGTGGTCTGCTCTCAGCTCACCAGCGCTGGGAGGGGCCCATCCCCCTCCCCGTTTTGCAGATGGGCAAATGTGGCCCGGTGGGGGCACAGAGGGCGGACGAGAGCAGCATGCACGGAGCCTGCAGAGCCGCCACCATCTGTAGTCTCTCACTCGAGCCTCCCCTGGCCTGTCCCGTTTTCACACTGAGGCGCAAAGCCTTCAGGGGCGGCTGCGTTCCATATCTGAACGGGGACAGCGGGTTCCGGCTCCAGGTCTGGCTTCTAACCCCACACTCCTGGGGCTGATGCAGGGCGGACCCCACCCTGGGTGACCCCCAGGAGCAGAGGCCTAGGGAGGGCATAGGCAGTGGCCTGGTCAGGCCTGGAGTCGGGAAGCCACTCTCCAGACAGCCGCTGTGTGCAGCCCAAGGCACTCATGCTGCTGGCCACTGCCCTCGCCCCAGCTGCCCCGTCCCACATCTCTGGCTCCCCTGTCCTGTGTGTCCCTGGCTCCCCTGTCCTGTGTGTCCCTGGCTCCCCTGTCCTGTGTGTCCCTGGCTCCCCTGTCCTGCGTCCCTGACTCCCCTGCATCCCTGGCTCCCCTGTCCCATGTCTCTGGCTCTCCTTCCTGTGTGTCTCTGGCTCCCCTGTCCTGTGTCCCTGACTCCCCCGTGTCCCTGGCTCCCCCGTCCCGCATCTCTGGCTCCCCCATCCTGCGTCCCTGACCCCCCCTTCCCGCGTCCCCAGCTCCCCCATCCCGTCTCTGGCTCTGCTGTGTAGAAGGACCTGAGGCAACCCCCAAGCTGATGAGCTGCCTCTGGACCAGGCCATGAGGGTGTTCTGGGTCCCAGGCCTGTGGATGACGAGGGATGGGAGGGATGTGCGGCGAGGGCCTGGGCCCACTGTGGGGACAGTGCCACCTCCTGCTCTGATTTTTTATAGCAATCCCGGGTGTCCTGATGGTGTTAAACTGAACCAAAATGGCCATATTTATTTACAGGAAGCCTGAAGGCAAACGGGGTCACTTATAAATAAAGTCCTGCCCAGGCCTCGGCTCTGGGGGCAGGGACGTGGCCGCCCTCTTGCCCTTTCCCATGTGCCTTTAGTTCCCCGGGTTCTGTGTGCCGCGTTGCATCCACTCTGAAGATGAAACGCAGCCGCAGACCAAAGCCTTCCCTCTGTCCCCGAGGCGGCTGCTGTGAAGTCAGCTCTGCTCCCCACAAGCCCAGAACCAGGTCAGGCAGCGGCAGCAATCGGCCCAAGAAGGCTGCTGGAGGGGGCCCAGGCAGCACTGACCGCCGAGCTCAGACCCACTGCCAGTTTCAGGGCCACTTTGATCAAACACCTAAAAGCATCTGACCCCACGGTGGCATGGCCCGGGCACAGCTGCCTCTTGCTTCAAGAGCTGGCAGCAAAGCAGGGTCCCGACGCTTCTCCAGGCTGCTCTTACGACTCCAGAACGTTCTGGAACCTGCAGGAGGCTTTGCAGCTTCTTGGGATTCAGTGGGGTGGCGTGTGGGGCGAGCAACTCCCTCACTTCTCAGGGGTATGGAGCACGGGCCCCTCGCTTTGGGGCTCGCTCAGCTAGTGGGGGCAGGCACCAGATGCATCCGAATAAACCATCGAGGATGGCGCTCTGGGGTCCTGGCAGAGGTGGCCCCTTCAGATGGAGGCGGCACACTGAGGGTGCCAGGCCCTGGCACCGGGACAAGAGCCGGGAGGTGCCAGCGACAGCAGGTGGATGGGCAGTACAGATGCCGAGTTGCCACTGTGGACGTCATGGGCTGCCCGGCCAAGGCTGAGACCCCCGGCCACCTGTGTGCCCCACCCGTCCCACCCCATTATCCTGTTTGTAGACCCTGGCCCCTGTGCCTCCCCCGGTGTGACAGGCAGTAAATGTCTGCAGAAGGAAACAGAGAAGCTACCTGGTGCTGGGGTCAGGCAAAGCTGGCTCAGCCCCGGCCTCTCCTGCATGGAATGGGTAGGAGACTGCACAGCCACGGGTAACACGGACAGGGCTGCCACTTAGCAGAGACTGTGGCTCCTGGGGCCTCTGTGCGGCCAGTGCCTGGCACTTGAGGGTGAGGGTAGGTGGGCTGGCCCAGGGCCCCGGGGGGCCTTAGCCATGGGACCAGTGTTCTGCCCCCAGCCCATGGCTCTCCCACCCGTCCCCAGCTTGGCCGTGTGGGGCTGATGGTCTTGGGGCTGTGTCCCTGTCCCGGATCCTTCCTCCTGCCACCAGCCCATCCCATCCCATCTTCTCTGAGCCCCCTACATCCAGGCCCCAGATACGGAGTGGGCCCCGGGGAGGCCTACGGGGCAGGCACAGGCGCGCTCTGGGAAAAGGGCCTTGACAGTGCCTCGTTGCGTTCTGGGGACTTGGCCATTGCTGGGCAGGAGTTCCCAGAGCGCCCCCGTGCTGTGCTGGAAGGACGCTGCCTGTGGCCCCTCACCGTGCCGTCCACCGGGGCCCACTGTGTCCCAAAGCCGGAGACGGCACCGGGATCCACCCTGTGCCAGCCACTCGGGGCCCCCTGCCCCGCTCAGCCTGGGACCTGCGGCCACGTAGCAGGCTTGGGAAGAGGCTGCTGCAGCAGGGGCCACGCCCTGCACCCCAAAGCGAAGCAGCCTGGGGCCTGGGCCTGGTTCCTGGATTACGCACCAGAAACAGAGGGCATCCGCCGGCTCCGCCTGGGCCAGAGGCGCTCAACACCGCCATGGGCAGGACTTACCGAGAAGTCTGTGTCTTCGGCCTTCAGGTGGTCTGCAATGTACTGGACACCCTCCACCGCCCGGGTCAGGGCCGGCGACAGGGGCAGGTGCCGGGGCGGCGCTTTGGTGCTGCGGGCCTTGACCGTGGCGCTTGGGGACACCGAAGAGGGCTCCTTCTTGCACGTGCATTTGCATGGAGAGGGCTGGTCTGGGGGTGGGAGCTCAGCCGAGTGGGTCTTGCGAGAGGCCAGGGCGCCGGCAGCCTGGCCATCTGCCTGGGGGGCGGCATCGTCTCGGGGAACACAGTACTGGATGCTCCGAGACCGGCACCGGACGCCGCCTTCCACCGCGTCGCCAGGGCTGGACATGTGCTGGACGCTGAGGGACCTGGCTTTGGTCAGCCCTGGTGCCTGGGTGCTGTGGGGCGGGCGGCAGGGTCCAGGCGAAGGGTGGGGACTGGCTTTCTCAGCTTCCGGGGGCTGCAGAGCAGGGAGCTGGTCGGAGGGTGACTTGCAGGCAGGTCCAGGCTCAGCCGGCACATCCAGGGGGACGCAGAAGGACGGTGAGGGCGGGTGCCGGTTCTGGGCGCCGCTCGTGGCGGGGGGCTCCCCCTCTGGCTCGGGCCAGAAGCGCGGGGCGCTGGCCATCTTGTGCATGGACTCGATGAGTCGCCGGCAATTGTCCTTAACCACGGACGGCCGCTTCATGAGCAGCAGGCGCGGCACGATGTCCAGGAAGACCCTGCGTACCCAGGTGGGCATGGTGTGGGTGCGCGGCGAGCGGTGGTGCACGTTGAGCACGAAGACCGTGATGACGATGGACAGGGTGACGAAGATCATGGTGAACAGCAGGTACTCGCCGATGAGCGGGATGACCAGTGAGGTGGACGGGATGATCTCGGTGATGAGCAGCAGGAAGACGGTGAGCGATAGCAGCACGGAGATGCACAGCGTGATCTTCTCGCCGCACTCGGAGGGCAGGTAGAAGACCAGCACGGTGAGGCAGGAGATGAGCAGGCAGGGGATGATGAGGTTGATGGTGTAGAAGAGCGGCAGCCGCCGGATGACGAAGGCGTAGGTGATGTCCGGGTAGATCTCGGCGCAGCACTCGTACTTCCTGGTGTTGTAGGTGCCCACGGCGTCCACGATGACCCACTCGCCGCTCTCCCAGAAGTCCAGCTGGTCCACGCGGCTGTGCATGTTCACCAGGTCGATCTTGGCCTTGTCGTAGGTCCAGGAGCCGAATTTCATGGTGCAGTTCTGCTGGTCGAAGGGGAAGAAGGTGACGTCGATGCTGCAGGAGCTCTTATAAATGGCCGGGGGAGTCCACTGCACCCGCCCGTCATGGAACAGGTGGGCCTTGGTCAGGTGGGTGACCGCAAAGTCCCCGTCGGCACTGGGCAGGAAGAGAGCGAAGGGCGTGAGACCCCCACGTCCACATCCACGCCCACATCCACACCCACGCCCACGTCCACACCCACATCCACGTCCACGCCCACACGCAGAGGCATTCTCACGTCACAGGAGCATAGAAGGGCTGGTGGCCTTGCCGGGTACCCTGCTCATCTTTTCACTGGCTCGTGCACCTTGGTTTATCAACCCTGAGCTGGGGTAGCACGTGGTTCAGAGAACGGGAAGGGATCCACGAGTGCCTGACACACATAATCACTGCTGCTGGTGATTATCCTTATCCATGAGTGGCGCATGGATGGGGCTAGTCTCCCAGCATCACCTCCTAGGACACACGGCATCCCCATGTCCCTGCTCCTCCAAGCAGCACCCCGGGCCTCCATGGGAATTCCTCACCCAGCTTCTGCCATTAACCCCAAGGACTTGGAGGCCACCTCCCGGTGTGTGAGCATGAGGACACCAGGGGCCACAGAGGCAAGGACAGGTGCCCTGGGCACCAGGGGCAAGGCAGTGGGGCTGCACATGCACTGCCCAGTTCCAGGGCCACCTCTGAGCCACTGGCTCTGGACTCTCTTTTGCTTTGGGGGACGTGGGTGTTCTGTCCACAGGCCCAGGTGGGCAACAGAGCCATGAAGCAAGGGGCTGACGTCCCTTGAACTCCTCCCGGGAGGCAGAGCTCCCAGCCCCAGCCCGGTTCCATAGACAGTGGCTGGCTGGGTGGGACGCACTGCAGGAGCACATTCGGGGCTGAGGCAGCCAGGCTCTCGGAGGCAGCAGCCGACCCCCCACCCCCACCCACAGAAGTCCCCACCGATGGGAAGCCTGAGGCCCCATTAAATCCCCAGCGTTGGCGGGCATGGGGCCAGGCTCAGCTCTGTGGAGGGCGCTGGGGCACGACGCGTCCGGGTGAGCGGCTGCCCGGCCGCACACCTCCTGCTCCACCTCTGCCAAGCTGCCTGGACCCCTGCCCATCCCTCCTCTGTCTCATTCCCTGAGAGCCTGCTCAAAGGCCAGGAGCTCCCCAGGTACTTGGGCAGAGCTGGCCACTGTTCCCCGAGCTTCCTCTGTGCCTGCCCCCGAATCCCAGGGCCAGACCTGCACCTCAACCTCCCTCCCAACCCTCAGGGACCCTCCCTTCATGGAGCCACCGCTGCTGGAGCTCTGCCCTCCAGGTCGTGGAGACCTGGCCCCCCACGGTCTCAGTCGGTGCTGAGCCTCTGCCCCCCTGAACTGGTCCTGAGCCAACACCACTGGCTGGGCTGCCGCTCGGCTGCAGAAGGAGGGAGACCCAGCAAGAGCCACCAGCTGCATCTCAATGTGGCCCCAGCCCAGCACAGCCTGGCTCCCCAGAGTCCCTCCAGCGGGGGGCGGGGCTTCACCACCTGTCAGTCTGGGTGGAATCAGGCTCAAGTTTGCTCCCTCTCCCCATCCCATCTCTCCAAAAACCAATGCCCTCCACCTTCTGAGGCACAAATTAAAAGATTCCCATACGGCAAGCGGGTGACTACTCCGTTCAGCACACACTATGCAGGGGACGCCAGGGCCACGCCCAGGGAACAGTGCAGGTCTGCGCCACTCTGGGCAGGGCCCCCCTCCCCCAGCGTCCTCTGCCTGCGCCACAAGAAACGGGACAAGGTCAGGGCCAGGTCCCCCAGCCCTCAGGTCCCACAGCACCCCTGGGCCGCGTCACTGCTGCTCCCTGCCCCGCCCACTCCTGGCTCCAGACGCCCTCTGGGGAGCCTTTGAGAACCCCGTTTGGGCTGAACCACTCGGCCGTGAGCCGGTTCTGGACTCGCAGCACAAAGCTGCACCTTGGGAGCAGGCAGGGTCTGAGGAGCCGCCCAGTCCAGCAGGTCCAGGTTCCTGCTCCAGGCCCACAGGCTGGCGTGAGGCCCTCTGTCCCCTCCACCCCGACCCCAGTCCAGGTCAGGGATTTCTGGCCTCCTGCCCCAAAGGGCCAAACTTAGAGAAGCCCCAAATGGACGGCAGGGCCCCCAACTGGGGGTGGCCAAAGCCCAGAGAAGGGCCGAGGCCTCCCGCCCTGCAGCCTGGCCGGCCACCAGCCACCTGCTGCCCCAGAAACAGGCCTCTTCAGCGGGAGCAGACCCAGCACCAGCGCCCACTCCAAGAACCCCGGGTCCTGTCCGGAGAGAGCCTCGGTGACAACCCTAGCCCCGAAGAGAAAACTGGGGTCACCCCACTACATCCCACAGGCCATGGTGAGGAGGAGACACAGGAGGACACGGGGTGCAGCAACCCCTGCTCTCCTGAGCTGTGGTCCTAGGGGGGCTGTGGTCCTAGGGGGACTGTGGTCCTAGGGGGCTGTAGTCATAGGGGGGCTGTGGTCCTAGGGGGACTGTGGTCCTAGGGGGCTGTAGTCTTAGGGGGGCTGTGGTCCCAGGGGGGCTGTGGTCCTAGGAGGCTGTGGTCAGGCAAGAACTGTGATCCTTGTGGGGCTGCGGTTCTGCAGGAGGCACTGTAGCCCTAGGGTGGGATGAAGTCCTGGGAGGGGAAGTGGTCCTGGGGGCCTGTGGTCCTGGGGGAGCGGTGAACCTGGTGGGGGCTGCAGACTTTGGAGGGCTGTGGTCCTGGTGAGGCTGTGGAAGTGGGGGGGGGCTGCAGTACTCGGGGGGGCTGTGGTCCTGGGGGTTTGAGGTCACAGTGGGAGCTGTGGTCCTCAGAGGCTTCATTCCTGGGGGCTGCACTCCTGGAGAGCTGTGTACAGGCACCGAGAGCAGCTTCTCTGCCTGGCCCATCCTGGGCGTTTCCACTTCTCCCTGAAATATGTCCCTGTGAGTCACACAGGTGGATTCGGTGCACGGTACTGGTGGTGGGGAGCTAGGTGGCTAGGTGGCTTGCAGGGGGCAGGGAGCCTGTCCTAAGGGAAGACCACCCGCCACCCACTCACCACTGACCACCTCCCCTAATGCACCCTGGAAAAGTGTCCGGCCCTCCTTTCACGTGTGGAGGCCCTTCCCACTGCCATTACTGGAATCAATTGAGTTGGAAGAGGAGCCCAATCGTTCTTAATCATATAGCAGGGTTTGTAGGTCAGGCAGGCGCCCTGGGGCCTGGAAGGGGCTGTGGGCAGATGGTTGGGACAGGAGAGGAGGAAGAGCTTCCATTTGCTTTGTTTGTGGGAGCTGCGACCCTGCCGCGCCCAGGCCCTGAGCCTGTGGCCAGAGATTGTCCCTGGAGGACTCAGCTCAGAGAGCGCTGGCTGCCGGGCGCAGGGCCCTCGGCACAGATCTGCAGGAAGGACAAGTTGGAGGACAGCAGCCTCCGGAGGCCACCGTCTGCCACGGCCAATCCCTGGCAACGCTGCCCTGGCTTCCAGGCACAGAAAACCCGTTTCCATGACCAGACTTCATCTTGGCCTCCCAGGAGCCTGACATGGGCTTGGCCCAGCCCGAGGCTTTGTTTGCTGGGGACCTGGTGTGACGTGTCCTGGGCAGGGCCTGAGTGTGCAGAGAAAGCAGAGGCCCTGGTGGCATGGGAACCGTCTGGGGCTTCCTCACCCCTCTCCAGGGCACCCTGTGATCCACACTATTCTCCCAGAAAGCCCAGGATGGGGTCTTATGGTGAAAAGCACTCCAACCCAAAAGGGCTCTCCTGCAGCTGTCAAGGGTGGGGGCAAAGATGTCCGGGGTCAGGAGCCAGCCCCCAGGCCTCAGGACTGGTCCAGGCAGGGACGCTGTGCCCAGGTGCCACAGCCACTCTCAGGCCCCTCCGGCTCTGACGCTCCAGTGCTGAGACCCAAGGATGCCCTCCGCCTCTTTGCTGGCCCAGGGGGACCCTTCCCTCCTCAACCCCCACCAATTTCTCTATTGCTCCTGCTTCTTCCTTCCTGGGCCTGGGCTGGCATGGATGGGGCTGGCATAGGCCCCGCTGGGCCAGGCTGGGCCTTGGTGGAGCTCCCTGTCTGGGCAGGGGCAGGCCCTGGCCACCCCTGCCCACCAAGACCCTGCAGGGGACTCACTTGTTGTAGAGGACGATGTCTGGCCGCCAGATGAGCTCGGAGGGGATGCGGATGGAGGTGACATTCTCGTAGTCAGCTGGGTCCCAGCGCAGCTTGTAATCATGCCACTCCTGGATGGGGTGGGGCGGGGGGAGGCCACAGGGTGAGGGGTGTGGGGGAGGGCAGGGGTGGGGCAGGGCCAGGGTGGGGCAGGGCCAGGGCAGGGCAGTAGGGTGAGGGGTGTGGGGGAGGGCAAGGGTGGGGCAGGGCCAGGGCAGGGCAGTGCCCTCCCACTCACCTGCTTCACCCATACGTTCGTGGTCATCATCTGGTTCTTCTCGTCCTAGGGCACAGAGAGAGGAAGGGGGCCAGTGACCCCTTGGTGTCTTTCTCTGGCCCTGGGTTTCCTCATCCACAGCCACTGGCACAAGGACAGGGCCAGGGTGAGATATGGTGGACGGGCGACCTCTGGAGGGGGCGAGCGCCCCATCCCTGGAGGCAGCCGAGCCCAGGATGGGGACTCTGAGGGGACCTAGGGATGTGGGGACAAGGCCACAAACATCTCCAGCAGGAAACTGGAGAGGAGGTCGGCGGCCTCACAGGCTCGCCCAGCTAAGGACAGGTGTGGCGGGCATGGGGAGCCTCCTTCTGCCCACCTGCCTTGCTCCCTCCCGGCCCTTGGGGGCAGCCCCTCTGCAGACAAGGTCCCCACGTGCCAGCTGCCCCTGGCACATAAGTGGGTTCCACTGCTGGCCAGGGTGGCCCCTCCAGGACTGTGCCTCATGACCTGAGCAGGTGGGACCTGTCACTCAAGGTCACTGTGTGCAGCTGGGCCACTCACCCCAGCCCCTTCCAGCCCACCCCACCCACCTCCTTCCACATCCCCACAGGACCACGTCCCCACAGACCACATCGCCATAGGACCACATCTCCACGGACCATGTCCCCACAGAACCATGTCCCCACAGGACCACATTCCCACAAGACCACGTCTCCACGGACCATGTCTCTGCGCAGGGCCATATCTCCCCTCAGGACCTCATCCCCTCAGGACCTCATCCCCTCAGGACCACATCCCATGTGTCTGAGGAAGCTCCAGGGTCCTCAGAACCAGCTTCATGTGGCCAGGCCTGGCCCTCCTGCCCGGTGTCCTGCCCTACCCCCATGCAGCCGTCGCTCTCAGGTGCTCTTGAAGCTGGAGGGCAGGTCAACACTGTACATTTCACCACCACTCAGCATTGGCCTGGGCTGGTTGGAAAAGCACTGGGTCTTCCAGACTCTCCTCTGCAGCCAGTCCTGGGGCCTGAGCACACACATGCAGCTCACGAGCCCTCCCCTCCAGGACAGACCCTGGTGATGGCATCTATAACAAGTATCCGAGCCCGCAAAGGGGGCACAGGTGAGTCCCCAGCCCCTGGTGGGACTGGCAGAGTGGGCCAGACACAAGGCAGCCCCTTCCACATACACGTAGCCCTCGGCCTTGGGCCAGCACCCAGGAGCGTCAGGCAGCCCCTTCCACATACACGTGGCCCTCGGCCTTGGGCACCCAGGAGCGTCAGCACCCACGTGTGCGTGTTTGTGTAAGTCCTCAGCTGGCTGCAGGGTGGAGAGAGGGGTGGGCAGCTCTGGGAGTCTTGGTGCTGGGTGTGCTCCAGGCCTCAGTGTCTCTTGGGCAAACTGGGGACACTGTGGTGGTGTAGGGAGTCATGGATTGAGCCCCGAGAAGCTCAGGTAGGCAGCCAGATAGAGGGTGGCAGACCCAGAGCCTTGGGCAGCCACCAGCGGCCACCCTGCCAGCCACCACTTTACAGCTGTGTTTGCAAACCTCAGCAGGCTTGCCAAGCCTGTGCAACCCGCATTGTCTTCTGGCTGGGCCTCCGCCAGGGACACTCCACAGGAGCCACTCAGGGGCAGTTCCAGGACACTGAGGGTGGAGGTCTGGGTGGCAGACCCTGGACGGGGCTGGCTGACTGCAGCCTCCGTGCGCCGCCCTGCACGGGCAAGTGCCACCACTGAGCAGCCTGTCCGCGGGAATGTGGCTGCAGCTCCCCACACCTCCCAAAGCCCCTGGGATAGTGAAGCAGCTCTCACCCCGTTTCACAGGCCCCAGGCCCAGGGTTACCCAACACGCACGGCACCAGCCTCCCAAAGAGAGGAAATTCTCCCGCAACCCGGCGGCTCCTCCCTCAGCGGCAGACCCAGGCTTGGCATCCTGGCAAGGTGTGGGCTGGGCCTCCACAGCATACAAATGCCTCCACATGTGGAGGTGCCCTCCCTGGACCAGTGAGCTGGGATTTGGCAGCAGGGCTGGAGCTGGCGGACTCCAGTGTGGAAGACAAGCCCCTGAAGCTCAGCTGGCCATTGGCTGCCCACTCGCAAGCGGGTCAGCTCCCAGAGGCCACAGCCTGCCAACCTGCCCTCCTCCATGGTGGCAGCCCCCAGGCTATGCACCCCCACCCAGCCAGATACCCTGAGGGATGGTCTCACCCCATGTGGAGTGGCTGAGCCTGGCTGGGAAATGTGGAAATGTCTCTGCTGCCCCTTAGCCGGCCCCCCCAGGGCTGCCGAGACCCCCAGACGGTCTGGCTCAGGCCTGGGTAGGTAACCAAGCATCTCAACCGAGCACGAGGCTGAGCCTCCTGCAGCTCAGTTCTCTCAGCCTCGAAGCCTCCTGGTTCCTATCCCCGCCTCGGGGCTCCATGTGCACTGGCCCACGCTGCAGGGGCCTGGCTGGATGCGTAGGCTTCCTCCCAGCAGCCTCCTGGCCCCCCCACCAGAAAGGAAACATACTTCAGACAAACAGAACTCGCCCAAGACTCCCCCAAACCCCACATTCCAGATTTGTGGGTGAGGGGCCTCTGGGACCAGCTGAGGTTGGGGTGCTGCCGGGACACCACAGTGCCTGCTCCTGCCCCGGCCCCTGCCCCGGCCGGTTGTCCCTGTTGCTCCCAGGTCACAGCATGCCCCGCCACCCCCAAGCAAGGCCTTTGCTGTTCTTTGCTTCCAAAGGTGCCTGGGCTCTGTACTGAGAACCTGGCCACTTGGAGTGTTCCCACGTCGAGGGGGAGGAAAGGGCAGGGCCGGGCTGGGATGCTCTGAACCAACCCCTGGCTGGGGCTCAGGCGGGGCAGAGCTGGTGGCTGCCGTTCTGGCGTACCAGCCCGGGCCAGACACTTACAGCCACAGGGAGTGTCGATGGCTGTGTCCCCTCTGCCCACCCAGACCCCTGTGCTCCTTGCAGGGTGACTTCAGTCACAGTGCACGATGGCCACGCCCTCACCTACCACGTCAATGAGCTGAGCAATGGACAGGCCGAAGCGGACGAGGACCACGTCTGAGATGTTGGCCACGGGTCGGGACCACTTGTTGTAACCGGAGAAGAGTTTCTTCAGGAGCCGCTCCTCGGCGTGGGCCCGGGTCTCCACATGGCTGCTGGCTGTGGGGAGAGGCAAGCCAGTGGCTCAGGTGCAGGCGGGACAGGTGCGGGCGGGACAGGAGCGGGGAGCTGTCCAGGAGCTGTGCAGGCTGCCCCAGCCCCCTGCCCAGCACGCTTAGCCACATCCACTTCCTTTCAGCTCCTCACATGAGCACTTCCCACCCCAGGACCTGTGTGTGTGCCGGGCGTGGCATGCGCTGCCCTCCCTTGGCCTCCGTCTCTCTCCCACCCCTGGGTGTAATCGTGATTTCCTCGGGGAAGCTTCCCAGGCCCCTCAGCCCACAGAGGCCTTCCCAGCATCTTGCACCGCACCACAAAACCAGGCAGTGGATGGGCCAAGGACTGCTTCGGGTCTCCTGTCACACTGACTTCCAGGGAAGGGCTGTGCCTCTAGAAGCTGGTGAGCCAGAGGACACTAGGGGGTAACAGCAGCACAGGAGGGAGCACAGGGCAGCAGGGCCAGCCCAGGCAGGAAGAGGGAGGAAGGGGAAGGATCGGGCCCCCAAAAGCGACGGCTTCCTACGGAACCTCCCGTGGTTCATCAATCCCCTGATGCCCGAGGAGTGTTTCAGATGCAGACCCCAGCGAGGCGCCAGCCCCCTCCGCACCCCAGCCTGCCCGTGCTCTTGGTCAGACCCAGAACGCCCTTGATGAGTCGCTCTGGAGGAGCACAGCCCCAGGTCCATCTGTGCTCCAGGTGCCGGGCCCCAGGATCTGAGGCGTTCCCTGCCTGTCCTGGGCGCTGCCACATGGGGCGGGTCTGGGCGGAGGGGGAGACCTCCACCTCCCTGCTGGGTCCCGCTGGCCTGAGAGCAGCGCAGACAGGACTGGGGAGGGGGAGGGGTCAGTTCTACACCCCTGGGAGCCTTGACTCCCAGCCCAGAGTCCCCACCCGCGACCTTGTTCTTCCTGCAGAAAAGGTGGGTGGGGGCCGCCAAGGGCAGAGGCCACCCCTCTGATCCCCTAAACCGGAGGAAGCAGGCATGGGGGTCTTCAGGGAAATTTAGCCGGATGGGTGGGGGAAGGGCGAAGGGGGCCCCACCTCTGCTCAAGTTCGAGCTTTTGGGGCCAGCCCTGAAATAGCAGCGGAACCCCCCACACCCAGCGGAAACCCCCTTTCCCAGCCCTCCGCATTCGCCGGCGGTTAACTCCCTCCTCGCCTGGCTCAGCCTGGGTGCAAGCGCAGCCTGTACGGCTGGGGATGGGGAGCCTCGCGGCCGCCCCGTTGCGCGCACCCGCGGCTTGGGACCGCAGTCAGGAGTCTCCCTTCCTCTGGCTCCGGGGGTCCCAGGCCATCTGAACGCGGGCGAAAGGGGGCCCATCCCGCGCCCTGTAACTTACCGCGCAGAAGGCCGGTCCCCAGAAGCAGCAGCAGCGGCGGCAGCAGCCGCGGCGCCCCGGGGCCCCCGAGCTCCATGGCGCACGCACCTCGCGGGCTCTAGATGCGGGCGGCTCCCAGCTCCCCCCCGCTCCGAGGCCAGTGCGCGCCCAACTTCATGCCTCCCGCGCCTCGCGGGCCGCTTCGCCGCCGGGCCCGGTTCGGCTTCTCCTGCGGGGCGCGGTGCGGCGGCGGCGGGGCCGGGTGCGCCGGGCTGTGGGCTCCGTGGCGCGGCCCCGCCCGGCCCTGCCCGTCTCAGCCGGCTGGGAGGGGGAGCAGGGGAGCGGGGAGGAGGGAGAGCAGGGGAGGGGGGAGAAGAGGAGGGGGGAGGAGGAGGGGGAGGGGACGAAGAGAGAGAAGGGAGGAGGGAGCAAGGGCCGGGGAGAATGAGCGGGGATGGACCGCGCGCCCAGGGGGACGGGGAGGCTGCGCTGGGCCCCGGGCAGGGGTAAAGTTTCCTTGTCCTCCCGGGGTTCGAGACGTGCCTGAGCCGGGGACGGGGACCCCGGGGTCACTGCGTGCGACTGGGGGGTCCTGGAGCCAGTCTGACCTCCCTCCCCACATCTGGGCGCCCGCCCCCTGCCTGCAGGGGTGGGGGGCGCATCTAGGGGATCCGGCGCAAGGAGGGGCACCCCTAGCACATCTGGGTTACTCCATCGCGCCAGCCCGTGTCTGCAGCCTGAAAATCGCGTCTCTGGTCTTGTTCCCCAGCGAGCCGTTCAGGACTCTTTGTCCGCCTGCCGCCCCCGCCTTCCCCGGTACCTCCGCCGGGACCCAAGAGGTGTCCAGAGGGGAGCCCAGGCGCACGGTCCCCAGGGAGGGGCCCCGCCCTCAGGTGGGTGCCGAGGTGGCGGCCCACAGAGCAGCAGGTGCGTTGGAGGAGGGGCGCCTTGTGCGGCTGAATCTCGTGTGCGGGAGGAGAGGGCAAGGCTCTGCAGAAACATCAGACCCAGCCATCCCTGCAGCCGCGCCCCTGGCCCAGCCTCAGGCTCTGCAGCTGGGACACAGCCCCCGAAAACGGAGACTTCCGTCGTCGGTAATGGAGGGCAGAGCAGAAGGGGCTGGAGAGGTCCCGTGACCTGCCGCATTCGCGCCCCTCCCTCCAAGGCTGCAAGGCTGCTGGTCGGGCGAGGGGGCTCGGTCAGGAGTCCCCTGGAGCAACCCCCTCTCCAGCACAGGCCTCTGGAGCCCTACAGCTCCTGCCCCTCCCATCGCCTCTCCCATCTCCCCTGTCCCCACCCGCCACCTTCTTTCTCCTCCCCGCAGCTTCCCTGAGCAGCCACTGCTCCTGCCCACCTCTCTCCCCGATCCCTGCCCACCTCTCCTACACTCCTAGTTCCAGGTTGAGCTCATGGCTCCTCATACACCTGCTCTGGGACGGGCAGGAGCTCTTCCTCACTCTGTGGGCAGTGCCTACAATTAAAGCTTTCGGAACACACACCCGCTGCACGGTGGCTGGTCCAACAACGGCACTGCCCTGCTGAAGCGGCCGGTCCAGCGACAACACCTGCCCTGCTTCTATGGCCTTCCCAGATGCTGGCCCAAGCAAGCTGGATGCAGGGACCCCCTGCACTTCCACGGCCCCCTTGAGGTGGGCTCTTCAATTGTCCCTACGTTACCAAAGAGATAATGCAGGTGCAGAGAGGCTAAGCAACTCGCTGCAGCTCACAGTCAGTACTGGGATTCCGACCCAGGCCATCTGGCTTTAGGGTCTGCAGACTGGCCTCCTGCTGGCCTCAGATGTAGCTCTGGGCTGAGGTGCCCTGACTGGGCTGAGACTGGGCCAGCCTCCTGGGAGATCCCAGGTCTACTCTCCTGAACTCTTTCCTGGAGCCACGGGTGTCCACCACCCACCCTGCTGACGGCTCTCCCTCAGACCACCCTGCAGATCCAACCCTCGGCGGTTTCAAGGTCCTGTTTCCCTAGGCAGACTGAAGTCCCCCAAGGAAGGATTCCTTCTCCTCCTCCTCCTCTTCTTGCTCTCCCCAAGCCCCTGGGCAGTGCAAGACCCTGGTCCTTCTGGCCTACATGAAGCCCCTCCATGGGCCAGTTCTGCGCCAGGAACTAGAGGGTTCCAAGCTGGATGGAGATTTGGGCTGAGCAAGCAGCTGGTAAACACAGGGAGGGGAGAAGAGCAAAGTCCCCCGAGGCCCCGTGAGGGCAGCCTGCTGACCTCTGACCTCTGACCCACTCACAGAACCCCACCCCTGCTCCCTGCGGCTCCCTGCTCAGGAAGGGGACGGAGAGGTGGCAAGGCCAGCGGCTCCCGCATGGGATAGAGCGGCCTCTGCCCTTTGGTTCAGGCCCTGCCTTGGTGAGAAGCCCCTGCCTGTGGTGTCGCAGAGCAAACGCCTTTGGCAGAGCCAATGCCACATTCTTTTGTTAGTGGAGAGGCCAGCCATGCTGCGGTCCCTGCTGGAGCCCCTGTGAAATGGCGTTATCGTTTCTCTGACTTGGCAGCTGGTCGAAACGGGGCTCATCTGCTGATAAAGTGATGTCCGCCTCGTGGGTTCCACACCCTCGTGGGTGCCTCACCCTCCCGTGGCAAACCTAAGACCCCTTTGGGAAGAGGACGCCCCTGCTCCTGCGCTTGGGCTCATGGTTTCGCCCTGGACTTGTTAAAATTGAGGCCTCCCGCGGAGGTTATCTGGGGTCACAGCAGAGGGAGGGGCGTGTGGTGAGCTGGGTGAATCCCTGATAGGGCAGCCTGAGGGCCACGGGCGTCCAGTCAGCTGTGCATGGGGGAGTTGGTTTAACTCCAGATTCTGGAGCTCCACCCTCAGAGACTGTTCAGTCTGGGGTGAGGCCTCCAAATCTGTGGCTTCCACCAGCCATTGCTGGCAGCTCTGATGCAGGCAGCCTCAGAGTGCCCCGAGAAATGTCCGCTTAGAGCCACTTGGCCCAGGGCTGATGTGGAGGGTCAGGGTCCCCCACCGCAGCCAGGGCTCAGCCCGAGCCTGGTGTCCTGGCCTGGGGCAGGGGCTGGAATTTGCCCCGCGTTGGTGCAGGGGAAGAGGCCGTGAGCCCTTCGGCAGGAGCCTGGCAGAGGCTCTGAGGCTAAGCCAGCTTTGCCTTTTCTGTCTCCTCCTCACTTTTCTAACGAAACAGGCCCAGGCTTCCACAGGGTCAAATGGTCTCAAGCCGGCGGCTCTCCCTGGTGGATTCCCGCAGGTGAGTTCACTCTGAGAGCTCAGCCAGGGCCAGCAGGCCTGTCTGTCCGGGAGCCAGGGGCCAGGCCGGGCCAGCTGGATGCCCAGGGCTCTGGCAACACAGCCCTGCAGCCGAGTGCGCAGGCTCACACACATCTGTCCAAACTCGCCGGCATTCCCTTTGGATTTACTAATGCAGCAAGATTAATTGGGTCTAACTCGTTAATTTGCACAGCCCCTCCCTCCCACCTGCGCCCGCTGGAAAGCGCTGTTGTGGGG
Source organism: Hylobates moloch (assembly GCF_009828535.3). Classification (NCBI taxonomy): domain Eukaryota; kingdom Metazoa; phylum Chordata; class Mammalia; order Primates; family Hylobatidae; genus Hylobates; species Hylobates moloch. Next base: position 881,229 of record NW_026652296.1, on the reverse strand, counting down.
ACCCCGTCATCACGAGGCTGAATTAGATTCCCACTCCTCATCCTGGCCCTCGCCTCTGCTGCTCCTGAGATTGCTGCTTCAAGGGAAACAAACTCTGGATTCAAAGTCCAGTGAGACCAGATTTGGGGGCACAGCTCTTCCGTGGCCTGAGTCGCCCTAGGGGGCTTGCAGGTGGGTTGGGGGACACAACCAGGCCCTTGCAGACACCAGCCCCTACCCCCCACCCCACCCCCCCCATGTCACCACCAACTCCAGGCTGCCACTGGCTCCCCCCGGGAGGACGGCTCTGGGGTGATTTTTCTCTCTCCCTCACTGCCCTCTACCTGCCCATGTTAACCAAGGGTTTGTAGTAAAGGTGAGAGCATTGGGGGGCACCAGCTGAGCCTGAGCTGCACCCAAGGAGATGGCTGTGGGAGGCGGGAGGCACCACCAGCCCAGGTCCCAGTGCTGGGACGCACTGTGGGCTCAGCCCACGGACAGGGGGCACTGCCTGTGCTCCCATCCCCACCGAGGGCCTCCCCCTCCTGCAGCTGGGCCTCACCCATCCCTACCCTGCTCTGTGGAAACTCTGTCCCACCCAGCACCCCTGAGAGAAAGGGGATGCCCGGGGAAGGCCAGCACCCCCACCCCTACCCTGCTCTGTGGAAACTCTGTCCCACCCAGCACCCCTGAGAGAAAGGGGATGCCCGGGGAAGGCCAGCACTCCCCCACCTGCTCTGCCTGACTGTCTTCCTGGCACTCTTCATACCAAACGTCATGCGTCTGCTCTCTGCTGGCCTCCGCTGCCCCCCACCTGCCAATAGTGCCAGTCCCTGAGGGCAGGTCTGGGCTTGGCAGGCAGAGCCTGGCTCTTGGGCCACAGTGACCATGTGGACAGATGGATGGACGCCTGTCCAAGGGCTAAGGGAGGGCTGGCCCAGAGAAGGCCTGTTACCAGCGGCCACCTCACCCCTCCCCGGAGTGAGGACTCCTGTCTGCAAGCAGTCACGGGGCCCAGGAGAGGATTGAGGAGGGTTCAGGACAGGTGGGAGCAGAGATGCTGGGGCCCCAGGGGCTCAGTGCTGTCGGTTCTCACCACATTGACTTCGCTGTCATCCACCAGGATGGGCTGAGAGTAACTCTGTCCTGTAGCCTCCGTGAGTCTGTCAAGGCCTCCTCGCCCTCCCTTGGACTGGGGGGTCATGCTCGCTGCCTGGCGGCCCCCAAGCACCCCTCCCTGACAGCCCTGCTATGGGGCCCCCCTGGAGGCAGAGCGCACCCGGCCCTGTGGGACTCCCGGCTGCTGTTCCCTCTGGGGCTATCAGGAGAGTCGGGCCTGAGCTCAGGACCAAAACCCTCTGTGGGGCCAAGTCACTCGCACCCCATCTGTGAGGCCTGAGCACGATGCTTTGCTGCTCACCTGAGTCTGGCCTGCGTCCCTCCAACCCTGTTCCTCTGAGGTGGGAAAACGAAAAGGCCACACGAGTGAGCAGTGTCACCTGCCCCTTCACAGACATGAGCCCCCCATGGATGACAGTGGCCTCCTGGAGCCTCACCAGAGCCCAGGTGCTCCCCACTGCACCCCGTGCTTGGCTCCCTGCCCTCTCCTGGTGCTCTGCCCTGCAGGGAACAGAGTGCTTTTCCTCCGGCTGAGAGAAGAGATCTTTGAGCCCCTGTCTTTGTCCATTTTGTTCAGCACAGGTTTTGAAGACCGTTAAGTGTAAGAGAAACATGGGAATTGGGCCCGGATTGCCAAAGGGGCAACGTGTCCTCCTCACACCCCCTTTCCCCACCCGCAGCTGCTTCCATCCTGGGCCCTGCTGGAGCTGCCTTTGCTGAAAAGCTGTAGGGCACAGCCACTGGGGTGATAGTGGGAGACGGAAAGGTTGGCTGAGAGGCCTGATTCCTTCCACGCATCACAACCTGAAAATCACCAAAGGTTTTCCTTGTTGGGGAGGAGTGAACGGCAGCACTGGAAGCCGAGGCCCCTCCCCACCAAGACGCCAGCAGCTCATCCCCACTTTCCCGACCAAAGCCATGAAGCAGAGGCCAAGCCGAGCCAAGGTCGGGGCCTGGGGTCACAGTCAAGGTCAGGGCCTGGGGCCACAGTGGATTTCTTCCTGTGGGGACATCCTTGACGTCCGCAGCTGGGGCCTGAGGGTCTGCCGCTGGCCCCAGCAGCTGCTGCAGGTGTCCTGGCTCACCAGGTGTCTCTGGCTCAGGGCCGGGGCTGTCTGCAACTCCCCTCTCCGCCGAGCCCTCTGAGTGGGGCTCCTCAAGCTCTGAGGGGCTCCCGCCACACCTGGGCTTCCTGGGGGCTGGGTCCTGCCCTGCGACGCCTGCCAGGCTCTTTGTAGACAGTTATTGATCTCCCATTGGCTCCGGTTTCATGGCTCTAAGTGTTTCTGTCCCTCCCTCCACACTCCCTGCCTCTCTGCTGAGTAGTTAATTCACTATAAGCACGCTCCAGAGGACGGCTCCAGCCTCGCAGTGAAACTGCAGCAATGAATGAGAATGATCGGGCACCCAGGTCTGCCTCCAAGTCTCGCTGATGGCCCAGAGACCATGCAGCGGGAGGGTTGGCATCGAGCTGAGGGTTTGAACTCTGGCTGCGCCCCTGCTGCCAGGGGACCTCAGGCAAGTCATCTTTTTCTCTGGGCCTTGGTTTCCTCAGCTGTGGGGTCGGCGCCAGCCCCGAGTCACTGGGCCGTTGTGAGGATGGAGAGGGGGTCGTGCAGGCTCCTAGGTCCTCACTGGAGCCACCCAGCAGTTCTTTTGCACTCTCAGGGGAGCCCGTGTGCCGACATCTGAGGGTCACGGTTCAATGGCTTCAGGGTCCAGACAGGCCCAGAGGCCAGGCCGGATGTGGTGCAGCCAGGGGAGGGGGCAAGCCCCGGGAGCCGTGGGTCATCGGTTCACACCCACATCAGGGGCCAGGAATCCCACTCGGGGCTTAGCCCTAGGCTGCCCCCAGCACCCCCCTCCCAATCCAGGGGACATTCCCAGCCCTGAGCAGTGAGCCCTGGGCAGGCATCAGGAGAGGGAGTGCATCTCGGCTCTTTGTGAGGAATTACGTCCAACAGGTCACTGGCACAGAAAAGCCCTTTGTCCCAGCCAGCTGGCTGCCTGCTAATGATGTCCAGCCTGCACCCTTCCAAGGCCACCTCTGCATCCAGAAAGGACGGAGGCGGACAGAGCTCAGGTGGCCCTCAAGACCTGCTGTAGATCCAGTGACCCCTCCAAGGAGAGTGCTGAGTGCTGGGAAATTCTCTTCCTCCTCCTTCGCTTCCAGGTCACCTTGCCCTCTCCCGTGTTCCCCAGCCAGGCCCCCAGTAGAGAGGAGACCCCTGCAGTTGTGGATGTGGCTTTCCCCAGTGTCCACGAGACCCCTGGGCCCCGGGCCGGCTCTGGGGGCAACCCTGGGTTCCCAGGTAGGTTCCATCCCGCCACACTGTGGCCCTCACACCCTGCCCTCTGGCTGCCCCTCCTCCCTAGGGCATGTACCCAGAGCCCACCTCAGCCTCCCCGGGCATATCAGGGCCCCACTTTCTGGGGTATGTGTGAGCCACGGGACCTCGAGTCAGGAGATTCAGGCCTAGGCCTGATTCTGCCCCCTCCAGGTTCTAGACCCTGGGCAAGTCCTCCCACCTGTCTTAGCCCAGCCTCCCCACCCATAAAATTGGGGTTGCTTGTCCCGGCTCTGAGCCTTTGAAAGCAGGGCTGTCTCTAACCGAGGGAGGTTGCTGCAAACTTCAGAAGGCCCCCGTCCCAGGGAACATGGGGGGGAACTGTCAGAGAGGCGACCCCTGGACTAGCACCCTGAGTGGGCTTTCTTCCCCTCCCCACCCTGCTGAGACCACCCAAACCTTGTTAAAATCAAAGGTTCCCTGGGGAGCCACACGGGCCATGCTGGACACTCCCTGCCAGACTTCCCAGAACAATTCCTGGGGACCCATGTCCCACAAACACCAGCTGGAAAAGGCAGCAACGTGGGGTCTCCCTCCCCCTCAGCCAAAGTGAACTGTGTCAGCAGGTGTCTCCCAGCTGCTGAGAATGAGCCAAGGGACCAGGATGGCCGCCTGGCTCCTGCAAGTGGAGAGGGTCTCGCTGGGGCCTGAACTGGCTGAGGTCTTGCAGCAGGTGAGGAAGCCCTGGACGGTCCCGGCATCTCCACCAAAGCAGAATGGCTGCAGGCCCAGAGGCACAAAGCAGGGATCATTTTCCTATGTGTGTACGTGGGATGTGTGTGTGCAGGATGTGTGTGTGCATGAGATGTACGTGTGCAGGGTGTGGGTGCACCAGGCTTGTAGATGCATGCAGAGGGCACGTGTGCACGCACGTGTGTGTGCATGGACTGTGTTTCATGAGATGTATGTGTATACAGGGTGTGTGTGTGCACGTGGTACGTGCTTCATGAGATGTGCCCTGTGTGTATGCGCGCATAGGATGTGTGTGTGCAGTATGCGTGCCTGGGGTGTGTGTACACAGGGCTTGTATATGCACAAACAGGGTGTGTGCACATGTGTGCATGCGGCATGTGTGTGCACAGGAGCATGCTTTCACAGGCATGAGTGTGACAGTCACCTGCTGACAGGCGGCCTCACCCCTGCCCTCTGTCCCTGGAGCCCGGACCCAGGGCCTCTGCTCATTTACCCCAATATCCCCTGCCCAGCTCTTCTGCCTGGGAGGGTCCCGTGCAGAGGGGGGTGGCCCACACACCCGCAGCCTCAGCCTCTCCATGTTGTTTGCCCTGGATCTGGGGGTGGGGCCCCCTGCAGCACTGCCTTTTTCAGCCTGTGGTTATGGGAACTCAGGTCCCCAGGCCCAGGGGCTAATTTCAGAGGGAGAGGTTTCCTCTGCCAGGCAATTGGATTTTCACATCAGCATATTCCTCTGAAAGTGGGGGCAGAGGGTGGGCTTCATCCCCACAGCCGCTGGGGTCCTTGGGCATCCTCAGGCTCTGCCTCCCAGCACCAGGTACCCCAGGCTTCTGAGGCCGCTTGGGGAACTTGCAGCCTGCAACTCGGGCACCTCTTGTAATGTCGGGAAACCAGGGCACCGCTCAGTCACACTCGGCCAAGTGCAGGACACCTGAACGCCTGCTGCCAGGCCTGCCCTCCCAGGGCAGCGTCGGTGCCGAGGACCCTGCCCGCCTGCTGAGCGGCGCACCCAGTTCCCCAGGAGCTCAGCTCTTCCTTTACTCAGTGCCTCCTCCCACCTGTCCCTCCTCAGCCCTGCCCTCCCCAGCACTCCAGGCAAGACCAAGACCACACCTCAGCCAACCCCTCCTCATTCCCAGCCCCACCCACCCTCCTGGACCGCCACAAGTGTGCCCCACGCCAGAGTCCCCTCATGCCCTGGCCCCAGCTGGGGGCCCACAGCGAGCCCCCCCGCAGCCTGGTCTCCTTCCTTACAGGAAGGGGACGCTGGACACTTAGCCCCCTACAGGGAGCCCAGAGCCAGGACTGGGTGAAGGTGCCTTTGGGAGGAGGTGGAGGAGTGTATCGATCGGGACCCAGCTGGACAGGTCCCTGTGAGCTGGCCTGGGTCCTTGGTGGGTGGGTGAGTGCCAGCTTGCCCTCGCGGGACTTTGCCCCCTGAGCAGGAGGGACAGCTCAGGCCCCACCTGCCTTGGGTTTCTGAGCATAGCTTTGGGGGGCAGGGGGTCGTTTGCAGCACGGAGCCCTTGTCAGCTTCCAGCGTGTTCTAACATTTGTCATACCAGATGGGTTGTCACGAGCGTATGGGGTGACATTATTATTCTGTTACTCCCATGATGACAGAGCCAAGGGCTGGGGAGAGGGACCCAGTTCAGCCTGACCCAGCCCAGGGCCCTTCTCCACCCTCACAGCTTCTTGACGCCCCATTCCCCAAACCCGGGTCCCCAATGCCCGGGGACTCGGCTGCCCCCGCCCCACCCCCGGGAGAAGAGCTCTGTCCTCCCTAGCCGTGCCGGAGGGTGGAGAGTTCTGTCAACCAGCGCTGTTTCCTTATCAACAAGGACATGTCTACAAATAGCTTGTCACGTCTCCAATCCCAAGTGCTGTGTCGTTTCAAAAATGAGCGGAGCCAACGCAGCCGCCAGCCCGGCCTCGGCTACCTGGGCAAGGCTGCCGGCTCATGAATATTCACGGCTCGGATGGCGCCTCCGAGCCTCCTAACCATCCGGAATTAAACCAACGAGCTTCCCCTCATGGGCTGCACTCACTCGACTTTCAGCTCCTCTCCCAATCATTCTCTTCCGCGCAGCAGATGGGGACGTGGGGCAGCCTCCACCCTCCTCTGTGTCTGGGCTGTTGTGGCACCAGCACCTTTGCCCCAGTTCCCCGTCTCTTAAGCGCTCGACACGCGTCTGCCCCGTTCTCAGGGAGGCCTGGACCCTGTCCCAGCCCTGGTGGGGATAATTACCCTGATGCTCATTTGCAGCGTTTAATTTGCTTCCTCCATGCTGGAAGCCCACGTTTGGTGATGTATGTGTTATGATGGCCACGTGTCCTTCCCCCATCAGCAACAGGGTCTGGGGAGGCCGGGGAGGCTCCTCATTACGCTCCCAGCACCAAGCCCAATCACAGACATCGCACACGGATGCACTAGACCCTGCCTGCGGGGAGAGTGGCTGCCAGCTGGGGCACCCAGCCGTCCCTGCATGCCCTGTGCTGGCACAAGGCAGCTCTTCTGTGCTTCCGTGGTGCCTGCGGTGAGGCTGCCTGGGACCCCCCTGTAGATGCTGCCACCAGGGTCCATTCCAAGGAACGGGGAGAATGGGCTTGCGGTGCTGGGGCCTTGTGTGGGGTGCGATGCTGCAGACCAGAAGGGTGGGTGGCCTGGAGCTGCTCCGTCTCCAGGCACTGACCACAGCACGCGCCTCTGATAGGTCCAGGAGAAGTGTGGCAGGGTTGGGCGCAGCCACCTATGAGCCCCTGAACCTCCCCAGGCCGCCGGCTGTCACTTCAGAGTGGCCTGGGCGTGGCCTCAGGTTAGGTCCGGTGAAGACCCTATTCCTGGCTCAGGAAAGCGACCAGGACAGGTGAGCCCAGCGGCAGCTCGTGGAGGGAGGCTCTGAGTCCCGTGAGGACAAGGACAGAACACCGGGGCTGCCACAGGTCACAGAGACCCTGTGTCAACACCCTTGTTTTGAGGTGCGGAGACCAAAGTCGAGACCTGGCCACGCCGCAGGTCTGCAGGGACCTCAGAGCCCGGGGCCGCTGTCCTGTCCCCAGTCTCATTAAACACAGCAAACGTCTTCTGGACGTGCCGCCAGCCCCACAGAAAACCAAAGCAAAGCAGACTCACCGCTCCTGCATCCCGGAGCTCAGGTCCAGGAGGGTCTCGGGAAAGGATGGGGGCAACTGGAATACCATCCTGACGCCGTCTCAGCCCCAGGGGGCTGCAGGGTTCTACCCTGTCTTCTCTCTGCAGGTGTGTGATTGGTTCTAGAAGATGCTGAGCCCCTCCCTGCGCACTCGTCCCCACCTGCCTGGCCCCGGCACATCTGGCTGATTCTCATTCAGGCCTTGAATGAAAGGCCATCTTCCCAAGAGTCCTCCCTGACTCCCCTCTCACAGGACAGGTCCCTCCTGTTCTCCGCCATGGAGACTGTTGGTCAGCTCTCTCCCCAGCCAACTGAAGGGCCCAGGAGGGCTGCACCTGCCTTGGCCATCCCAGGCCCACCACCCAGGGCAGAGCCTCCACCCAGGGCAGACCTACTACCCAGGGCAGAGCCTCGGGCATGAAGGCAGGAAGGGCTGAGGACGAGCGTGGGTGGTGAGAAAAAGCCTCTGGACGGCAAGGACTTAGACGTGGTTCCAAGTGTGCACACGGGGAACAGCTGGGAGCCATGGGCCCCTGCAGGCCTGACGGAGGAACCCCACTTCGGTTAAGGCTTAAAGGAGACACACGGGACTGACTTTTCCTATGGAAAATCCTGCGCAGGGAGATTAAATCCCGGCATCCCAGAGGGAAGCCCCGTGCCGGCCGTGAGCTGCCCACAGCTGCCTGACCCTAACCTTCTCCGATGAGGTGGCTCTGAGAGGTTTTGTGGTCAGTATCAGTTCTGTCTTTGATTTCAGCGCTTGGTCTGGACGGCAAGTGGGAAGAGCTCAGAGACAGCTTCCTCCAGTGTCTCGGGGTGCAGCCGTGAGGAGCTGCCTCACCCTTGCCTCTGCCTCTGGCTCCCTGCCCCACCGCCTGGCTCTCACCTGCAGCCCAAGAGGAGTCCAGGCCTGGGCTGTCGAGTCACTCTGGCCCAAGGGAGGGGCACACCCAGGTCCCACCCAGCACCACTAGAAGAGCCTGTTTAGAGACGCGGGCCGTCGCCCCTGCTCCTGCTGGAACCTGAAGCCCAGAGCCCCCATAAGTATCTCATGCTGCCTCCCTCTTTGTGATCCTCCAGCCCAGCCCTCAGTTGCACCCCAGGGGAAACTGAGTCCCTGCCTGGTAAATGTGCAGCAACACGGCCACGGCAGGCTTGGTCCAGCCTCAGCGCCTCCCCGGGTTCTGGTGCTCAGGCAGTTTCCTCCACCTACATGACCCCCAACTTTCTCATCCGTAGAGTGGGACGAACAATGCCCAGTGCTCAGTGTGATATTAGAAGAGCCCAAGACAGTGGAGGGCTCAGCACAGACGCCCCCATCCATCTGCAGAATCGCGCTGAAAGCAGCTCCTTCAAGGGAGCCCAGGACGTCCCGGGGAAGCCACCCTCAATGACTGGCCCCAGCCAAAGGCTGAACGGGCTGGGCTGGGCTGAGGGACACTGCCGGGGGCTTGGCTAGGGAGAAGCCCAGGGCTGAAGGTCAAGGCCACTGCAAGGCCCTGGGCTCAGGGGAGAGTGGGGACACAGGACCCATCCTCCTCACCTCAGGCTGGTCCTTTTCGCTCCCATGTGAAGGCGCCATTGCCAGGTCAATGCTGGTCACTCTGTGATGACCAGCTTGGAGAAAAGCTGAGAACCCCAAGTACTGGGCAAATCCAGACTCTTGTGTCTTCAAACCAGAGAATGTTTAACCCTAAGTCAAGAGGCCGCCGGCTTCTTCCAGGAGTCCCCTCCCTGGGCATTACCTGGAAATGAGGGGCCGATGGATTGTCAGGCCACAACACCCCCAGTGCCCGCCTTGGTTAGCTGCAACATCCCCCGGTGCCCATGGGTGGGTCCTGTGGGCTCTGGAGGCATGGGTGGCGTTCCACACATTTCCCCTCAAAGAGATGCACGATTTTAATAGGCTCTCTGTGCCCAAGCCGTACTGGCTGGATGCAACCTCTAGGGAGGAGGTGGGCAGGTGGGGGGCAGTCAGGGCCCCGCCACCTCCCTGCACCCCTGGAGACAGCTCCCAGGCTCCCCCACTCCCTGCGCCCCTAGAGACAGTGCCCAGCGTCTCACCAGAGGTGCCATCTCAGCAGCACATGACGAGGGCATAAGGTCACGGCCTCCCTAGCCCCCAGGATGCGTCCCAGGGTTGGACAGGGCTCACCCTCACCCAAGGTTTGGGACACACCTGGTGTCCACTCTGGAGTCAGCTGACCTGGCCCAGCCCCGAGGTCTCTCCTCCACCTGTCTGGCTCCAGGACAGTGATGGGCATCGTAGGCCGCTGTGTCGCGTGGCATTTCTAGCCTTGTTCTATCCACAGAACTCGTCTTCAAAAGAAAGTTTACATGACAGAACTATTTAGAAGAAGAAAAAAGCAGAGAGGCCTTGGTTGAGGTTTTGGTGGCTCTGAGTCAGATCCACTGGCCTGAACTCCACCAGCCCTGCACCCCAGCAGCCCTGCACCCCAGCAGCCCTGCACCCCATCAGCCCTGTACCCCAGCAGCCCTGCACCCCAGCAGCCCTGCACCCCAGCAGCCCTGCACCCCATCAGCCCTGTACCCCATCAGCCCTGCACCCCACTTCCCACCAGCGCTGCACCCCCACCCCCCACCACCTCCGCACCCCACCCCTACCATCCCTGCATCCCAGCAGCCCTGTACCCCATCAGTCCTGCACCCCATCAATCCTGCACCCCACCAGCCCTGCACCCCATCAGCCCTGTACCCCATCAGCCCTGTACCCCATCAGCCCTGCACCCCATCAGTCCTCTACCCCATCAGCCCTGTACCCCATCAGCCCTATACCCCAGCAGCCCTGCACCCCACCCCCATGAGACCTGCACCCCACCTCCCACCAGCTCTGCACCCCACCAGCTCTGCACCCGACAATCCCTGAACCCCACCCATACCATCCCTGCACCCCAGCAGCCCTGTAACTCACCAGCACTGTACACCACCCCCTACCACCTCTGTACCCCCAACCTGCCCTATGCCCCTACCACCCTTGCACCCCCACCAACCCTGCACCCCCATCACTCCTGTATCTTCCAGTCAGCCCTGTATCCCACCCCCACCACCCCCACACCCCCCACCAGCCCTGTACCCCCACCAGTCCCGCACCCCCCACCAGCCCTGCACTCCAGCCCCAGCCCCCTGCGCAGACTCCGAGGCAGTTCCCAGGAACCCCGGATTCCAGGAAGCACCGTTCAGAAACTGCCCGCTCTGCTCATGTCTGTAACTCAGATCTTTTGTCAATCTTCTCAGCAACAAGTGATAACTCAACCACTTTTGGGGAGAAGATACTCCCAGGTTCACTGATTTTTCTCTTTGTACACTTTTCTTTTAATGATTTTTTAATTCCGTGGGTAAAACACAAATAGGTTTTCCTTGGAAAAGAGTTCAAAGCAGCCAGACAAAGGGAACCTCCCATGACGGCTGCCCAGTCCCTGCTGCGGAGGAAGCCGGGGGTGCCCAGGTGTGCCCCTCCCTCCTCACTGCTTTCCCACACCAGAGTGGGGGTGTCGAGGTCGGCGGGGGGGCCCAAGTGTGCCCCTCCCTCCTGCTTTCCTACACCAGGGTGGGGGTGTCGAGGTCGGCGGGGGGGCCTAGGCGTGCCCCTCCCTCCTCACTGCTTTCCCACACCAGAGTGGGGGTGTCGAGGTCGGGGGGGTCCCAGGAGCAGAGGCATGAGGTGGGTTCCCCACCCTGAGAATACACAGGGCCTGCGTGGGAGCTGCTGGCCTTTGCAGGTCGTCGGCACCAGCTCGGGTCAACAGTCTGGGCAGAGGCCACGCAGCCTGGACCTCTCGGGACAGGTTCCCTGGAAGAGAGGTTCCTGTTTTCACCCTTGACTCATGGTTCAGAGGCCAAGCAAACAAAGTGCCTGTGGCAGGTGGGTTGGCAGCTCACATCCAGGGTGCCCTGCCTGGGCTCGGTGCCAAGGCCTCTGGGAGACCCCTCGTCATGCAGCCCCCAGGGTCATGGTCTGTGGGCTGTCAGGCGCCTGCTCTGAGGACACCTCAACCCGGGGCTGCCAGGGGCACAGCTCTGCCCCCAGCCACTCTGGTCGAAGGGCCGCCGAGGAGCTGCACCAGAGTGTCCCCTCCCTGTGGACCTCCCTGACCTGGGTGGGCTGGCGAGTGTCTTTGCCTGGGAGAAATAAAGGCTCTGGGTGTAGACACAGCAGGGGAGCTGGTGGACCCCCCACACAGCCCCTGGGCGACCACTGGGACCGAGGACCTGGGTTCCCCTGCCATCCCTCCTTGGGGGATGGGGACAGAGGGAGCCCCCATTCGGCTCATCTAGGGAGCTCAGTTCTTTGGCCCTTGGTCTGGGCTGACAGCCGGGGGCACCCAGGCCCCTCCAGCTCGGAGCCGCACTGGGGAGGGGTGCGTCCGGAGGGAGCGTCAGCAGCCAGTCACGGCAGTGGCTTCGCCTCTGCACACCCAGACCAGGGAGAAGAGGGCTTCCATCCCACGGTTGGCTTCGCCGAGACATTTCTAAATAAACGAGCTTTGTGGGGCGGCAGGTTGATGCATCTGGAGTGTGGGGTCTCCTCCAGCTTCCGGGGCACACACCTCCCACCGCATCGCCACCTGCCCGGCTCTGAGAGGAAAACTCATTCATCTTTCAACACCTCATCCCTGGCGAGACCCTCCGGACCCATCCCCCACCCCGAATAGCCTGTGTGTGTTTCCATAGCAACCTGCACGTGCCTCTGTCGGTCACATTTCATGAGGCCGTGAGCTCTTTGAAGGCATGGCCTTGACTTGAATCATTCACAGGGTGCAGAGTGGACGGGTGAACCATGACCCTAAGCCAGCCCCCTCCCGTGCCATTCTCTGGACCATAGCTCATGCACCCCGATTGCGTCTTACCGTCATTTGACAGAGGCCAAGGCCCAGAGAAAGAGGGCCCTCCCCTTCAGCAGCAGGGAGACGGGGGTCATGCTGGCCCAAGACAGCACGCCCCTCCTGAGGAGCGGCACGGGAGACGGAGCTCCGCGGACGGGAAAAGTCAGCTGCCCCCCTGCACACCAGGGTGCGGGGCAGCCCTGCTTCCTCGGAACAAAGGCTGCACTTGCAGAAGCAGCACAGACTTTCACCTGCTTCAAACCCTGGGCCGTCCTCTGGTCTCAAGGCCAGGAGGCAGGGCCCACCGTCTGCTCCCTCCTGCTGGATGGAGCCTGGGGAGGCTGAGGATAATGGGGACGTGGGGAGGGCTTCTGAGTCCCCGTGCTGAGCAGCAACACCAACCCTCCCAGTGCCGGTGACAATTCCGGAGCAGCTGGTTTACTCCGTCTGGCAGGCGTTTCCTTCCCAACAGCAACGCATCCCGGGCTTCTAGCGTCTACCTTGTAAATATCAAGGGCATTGCAGGGAAGCTGAGCTGGCACTGGGTGAGCTGACGTCAGCAAAGGGTCAGCCCCGGGGCCGGGGGTGTGATGGCACAGCTGTGGCCCAGCCCCGGGGGCTTCCGTCGCTGCTGAGTGCCTCGCAGTGTGGCAATCGAAAAAGCCTCCTCCCTCGGCAGCCAGCTGTTCTTTCCCCAGAAGCATCTGAACAACGAGTATTATTTCAGATACGCACAGGCACTATGTTTCAATTTTTGATAGTAAAACCATTATTTCTGATGCCCATTTCTCACCCCACAAAAATTACTGGAATTTATCTGCATTAGGAAATAAGGAATGGGGACCGGGCCTGGCCAGCCTCTATTACCCTGTGCATTAATTAATTCATTCATTCATTCTTCATCAAACTGTCACTCCTCTCCCACCACCTTCCAGCCAACACTTGGCAAAGTGCAATGGGACAGCCGTGTCACAAGGACGTCTTTTGGGTGGGCTGTGGGGTCGCGGGGCTCTGACCCAAAGCTGCACGCTTGCAGGAGTGGAAGCTGTTAGGAGCCGAAGCCGGGGGGTCCTTGCTCAACGCCTGGCCTTCCCCGTGTGACAGAGCTATCCAAGGTGCTGACTTCACCTGCTCCCCAAGATGAGCAGCTCCGAGGGTCACCCAGGGAAGGGAGTGGGGGACAGTCTGAGATGGAAGATGCAGGGCGTGGGGGAAGGGGGTGCCTGCACACAAAACAGCAACTCCAGCCTCCCAAAACCACCCTCCGCCTTGTGCTCCGGGGCCCCCCATTCACCCCCGCCATGTGGTATCCTCCTTTAGGGCCGTGCCTGCACTGTGCTGTGTCCACACTGCAATTTGCTCACAGCTGGCCCTCCATACGGATCTGCTGGTGGATACCCTGTGTTATTCCAGCTCCAATTTTCAGAGAAAAGGAGGGGCCTTTCTTCATCTGCTCAAAAATCAGAGCTCAAACCCACAGGTCCAGTGTCCCCTCAGGCTCCTTCTGCATTTTTTCCATGAACTGTTCCCTTGATTGCGTTGGAGGCAGGGGGAGGGAGAGGCCAGCAAGTAACCAGGCTGGAGCACCCAGCGGTGAAGGCAATAGCAGTGGCGGCCCGTCTGGAGTGGGCTGCCATGATGCTGGCTGCCGTCGCGGAGGTGTAGCCAGGGCTGTGCGATCTGTGGAGCTGGTGGGAGCTGGGAACAGGTGGAAGCTCCACCCACTTCTGAGTTGACAGGATGGAGGCCCAGCTGTGGCTGCAGACCCAGGCATCTCTGCACTCTCGGGGGTCCAGGAAGCCCCTGCCCCTGCTGCCTGGCCTCTCCCTGCTCCCAGGGCCTGCTCTGATTTCAGAGCAAAGTTGAGGTTGAGCCCAGGCACTGTCACAGCCCGGCTGGGTGTACTCACCCTTGGGGCAGCACTGACACACCAGCCGCCGCTGCCTTGGTCCCCTTCAGACTTGGCACTGACAAGCATGGGAGGGAGGCTGAGGGACGCTAAGGGCAGGTCACAGTGGGCCTGCAGGCAGCCTTCAGCACAAACAGCCTGGGCACCGTGGGCACCGTGGATAGGTTAGTGGTGGCAGAGGGCAGATGGGCTCCTGGGTGGAAAGGGGGGTCCCAGTGAAGCCCCACCTTCAGGCCAGGGCTGCCAGTTTTGCGGACCAGAGTGAGAACTTGTGGTGCTTTTTCTGGGCCCACCCATGACCACCCATGGACCAATCAGCATGCACTTCGTCCCCTCTGAAGCCCATAGAAACCCCAGACTCAGCCAGACTCCAGATGACGACAGGTCGCCCACCTGCCGAGAGGAGTGACCCGCCACGGGTTGCCTCTGAGCTGTTCAGTAAAGCTCCCCTTCGCCTGGTCACCCTCCACGTGTCCACGTACCTCATTCTTCCTGGTGTGGAACAAGAACTTGGGGCCCAAATGGCAGGGCTGAAAGAGCCACGACAGACAGGGTTGAGACACCCCCCCTTGCTTGCCACGCTGTGGGTGATGAGAGGGAGAGAAGAGAGGAGGAGAGAAGAGCTGCGGCCCTTCGGGGAGCCCAGACCTAGGAGTTCCTCTAGCTGGGGCTGTGATGCCCTCTTTGGGGCTCTGCAGTTCCTGGCACCTCCAAGCTTCCAGGCACCACCGTATTCCCCAGTGCCAGCTGTGGAAGCCACTTGTGGTCCGCCTGGTCCAGCCCCAGCCTCACAGGGAGCCAGCGTGTGGAGCTGTCCGCCCTGCCACAGCCGGCGTGCCTGGCTGTGCATAGTGCCTGGACCCCATGCTCACTCGCTCACACACCCCTCGCCGCTCTGCGCCCGGCTCACCCTCAGCGGGTGTGGGGTCCAGGCGGGTAGCATGAGCCAAGCCCAACCTCCTGGGCCGAGTGGGCAGAACAAGCCCAGCGGGCCCCAGCAAACCTTGGCGAAGGTGCCACCGGCCACAGAGGCTTCCAGCAGGAAAAGTGACAGCCCAAGGGTCCCGTGACAAAGGGAGACGCCTTCCAGCAGAGGCAGGAGGGAGGCGCCCAAAGGCAGAGGGATCCCACTCTCCCGCCCAAAGGCCGAGGCCTGGGTGCTGCCCCCTGTGGCACCCTAAAAGCCCCTACGATGTGTACCTTCTCCCAAGATGAGATCATTCAACTGCCAAGACGAGCTTCCTCAGCCTCCCCAGCCCCCTCAGCCTCCCCAGCCCCCTTAGCCTCCAGAACCTGCTCCTTCCAACTCCAGGGCCGGCTCCCCAGCCTCACAGGCACCTGGCCTCTGCAGTGTGCCCAGCCCTGCACCAGAGGCAGCTCTGCCTGTGCTGAAGATCTCTGCCTTCTGGGAGAAGGAGGTTAAAATAGGAGCTCATGGGAACCGCAGCCTGGTGGCCGCTTGGGTGTGAAACGCCATTCTCACGGGTCACCCAGAGCTAGGGGCAGCGTCATGTGAGTCTGGGGGTCCCCCTCATTCCCCTGGCGTCCCGACTTCCATCAGAGCAGAAAGAAAAGTAGAGAGGCACAGATGTGAACTCAGGACCCAAGGTCTGCCACTGCCCTCACGCAGAGGGCCGCTTTGGCTCGGAGAAACAGAAGGGTATGGCAGGCACCGTCCCTCACCTCCTGTGTGGCTCGGGGGCCCCTGTGGCCTGCAGGCCCTTCCTCCTGCTCTCAGGCTGTGCTGGTACTGCCGGCGGTAACGGCGCTCCTGCCTCTGTATATTTTTGGCCCGGGAGTTGGCAAAAGGGCTGTTGGTCTCCAAGGCCACTCCTGCCTCTTACAGAGTCAGGGCGGAGACGGAGCCTTCCCAGGCAGAGGGGAGCGTGGACGCGGCTTCAGGAGTGTGGGGCTGACCGCTTCCCCTATAGAGCGCTTGACCTGTCCAGAGGGACCAGGGAAGACGGTGGCTCCGGGGGAGGGAACTGGGAACCCGAGACCCAGGAGGTGCAGTGACTGCTCTGCTGGGCCCGGACTCAACACTGTTTACCTGAAATCCGTTTCCAGTTCAGGAGGAAACAGACCCCATGGCAAGATGGCTTTTCCACTGAACTCTGGATGCTTGGCCTTCCCGCTGCCAAGAGGCTCCGATACCACAGCTGCAGTCGCGGTTAACCGCAGGCGGGAGGGAGACCCTGACCCCAGCACCAAGCCCCCAGTGCAGAGCCGGAGAGCCGGGCCCCAGAAGCTGTCCCTGCAGCACCACCTGCTGGGCGGTGCTGGAAGTGTTGCGGCACCAGCGGGGGCTGGGGGGCTGCAGCTGGGTGGTGAGGACCCCGGGGTCACGCATCAGGTTATGAACCCTGACTCTGCCATTTGGTCCTGACCATAGTCTCCTCATCTGTAAAATGGGGTCACCAGCACCCCCAGGTGTAAGGACCCCGTCCAGGTCCATGCTGGGGACGGTGTCGATGGAGAGAGCTGGGGGTGGGGAAGTGGAAAGAGAGGATGATAAACCAGAAAAGGGGGGACTTTCTGTCCTTATCAAGATGGGGGTGGTCCCTCTGGGGACCTAGACTCTTTCATGGCCGGCTCAAGTCCCCAGTGGTCCTGGCCCTGCAGCCTCTGGAGTGGGGTGAACTCCTTGGGGTGGCATCAGGGCAGAGGGCCTGGGCAGGACCAGGAATCTCCCCACCCATTTTACCCCCAAGGAGGTCTTGGCCAACCCGCTGATGGGCTTGGTAATCTCCCCACCCCGTGTCCATGAGGGGTTCCGAGGCCCCCTAGACCCACTTGTGCGTAAACCCTTCTGCACCCGGTGCCAGCTGGACCCCAGCCCCCGCCCCACCATCCCTGCGTGGACTGTCACCGGCCCCACCCCTCCCACAAGCAGACCTCGCCCTCCCTGGCCCAGTCCCCCTCCTTCTCTTAGGGCCGGGGCTGCTGGGTTTCTCCTGGCCGAGCAGCCCTGGTCCCCACCTGCCCAGAATAGCACTGGGAACCCTTCCTCCCGGCGCTGGCAGCAAGCAGGCGAGAGGCAGGACTTAGTCCGGGGCTCTCCCCACCTGACTGGCCGGTGGGTTTCCACAGCGCTGCCTGTCCGTCTGCACAGGGCATCTGACTTGGAAAGCTTTCTCTCGGCTGATTTTTTTTTTTTTTTTTTTTTTTTTTTTTGAGATCAAGTTCACTCTGTAGCCCAGGATGGAGTGCAATGGTGCAATCTCAGCTCACTGCAGCCTCCATCTCCCAGGTTCAAGCAATTCTCCTGCCTCAGCCTCCCGAGTAGCTGGGACTGCAGGCGCCCACCACTGCGCCTGGCTAATTTTTTGCATTTTTGGTCAAGACAGGGTTTCACCATGTTGGCCAGGCTGGTCTCAAACTCCTGACCTCAAGTGATCCGCCCACCTCGGTCTCCCAAAGTGCTGGGATTACAGGTGTGAGCCACTGTGCCCAGCCGGAATATTTTTTTTAAAGGCACAAAAAATATTTACCAGGCCATTTCTTGCCTCCGGAACCTGAAGAAAATAAAATTCACTTTCACATCCTCAGTAGCCAAATGGCCCCTTCGGATCCACCTGCTGAGGTCATGGCCAGCCCTGCCCCCAGCAGTTTCCCAGGCTGCGTGGCTGCGGGTGTCCGAGCACAAACCACGGGAACTTTATTTTCAAGGCTCCTGCCTGGCCCGGGGGCTTCGGTTCCAACACATGGGCCAGTTTATCACCAACCAGCTCTGCCTCGCTTCTTTTTTATTGTGTTTTGTTTCCTTAGCAGTAATATCATTGACTGACTTGTCTGGGTTTTTTAAATTACAAAATGAACGCATGATGCCTGTAACCGTCTCAAATAAAGAGTTATGCACGGAATTAGAATGAGAAAGTCTGTCTCACACCTCCCCTCGCACCACCCGCTGGGGTTGGAGGTGGGAAAGGTGCTCCCACGGACTCCAACTCCGCCAGCCAGGATCACTCAGGGGACTGGGATGCGGAGAGAGCTCAGGGATAGGTCCTAGGCGTCACCGGGCCCCACCAACCACCCAGGCACCCGTCCGAGCCTCAGCGTCCTTGCAGCGCTGGGCCTGAGTCGGCCTCCTGGCGGCCGGGAGCTGGGGAGCCTGGCTCCCTCAGGATGGTCAGGACTCTTTGGGAGCAGGAGGACGATAGCCCAGGAAAGCTCACTGGGGCTTCATCCTCGTGGGCCACTACAGGCAGGGCCCACAGCCGAGAGGCGCAGAGAGGAGCAAGCCAGTGCCGCCCAGGCTGCAGCCCTGACCCTACTCCGTGCACCACCCTCCCCCAGTGGCCAAACCCCCCAAAACTCACAGATGCCACATCGTAGGCACCACCATGGAAAGGAGGCCTGTTTCCAGGAAACCCCTCTACCCCCAGCCCGCCCCTCAACCCCAACCCCAAACTCAACCCCACTCCTCTTGTCACCTCCACCCCCCACCACCCATCCCTACACTTTCGGTGGCTCTCAGTGGCGGCCGCATCAAGAACAAAGCCACTGGGTCTCCGAGATACCCCGTAACAGGTGGAATTCTGAGAGGTGGGTGGGGTGGGCATTCAGGGGCTGAACTTGGATGAGTGAAGGCCCAGGGGCAGGGAGATAGAGGCAGCCATGTGTGGGACAAGGATGTCACCGTGATTCAAAAAGGCTTTGGGGCCAACACGCAGTAACAGGGCCAGGGTCACCTCCTGCCTGAACAACAACAGACAGAATATCCGGAGCCACAGTGTTAGAGGTCTGGGACGTCGGCAGCAGAGCTCTACAGCCCCCAAGAGGACGAGCCCTCCAGCTGCTGCAGCTTCTTCCTGGTGCAGTCCTGGGTTGACGGGACCCACCTGGGAGCCTGAGGAAGCCAAGGCGCCTGGTAGAGAGGGAGAGAAGGGAGTTGCACCGACACGGAGCCTCTGGGATCTGCTCGGCACACCCTGGGCGGAAGCAGCCCAGGCCAGGAAAAGACCCATCTAAAGGAGTCCGAAGGAGCAATCCTGCGTTCCCACGGGGCTGGGAGAGGCCTCTTTCCCAGCCAGCCTGGAAAACCTCGAAATCCATGGGACTGCGGGGTTAGAACTCAGAAGGGAGACGCTGGGCAGTCTCAGCTGGGGAATAATTAGGATGAACAAACCTGAAACACAAAAACCCCCAAAATTAAATTATTACGAGTAACACATACCCCATAACAAATGTCAAAAACCAGGACTAACCATATTATTGTGAATTAAAATTCACAACTTATGGCATTAAATCAAACATTACCAGGCATGCACAGAAATAGAAAAACGTGACCCCCAAATCAATTGATTGAAACTGACCCCAAACTGATGTAGATTTAGAGTTAATAGACAAGGATATTTAAAATGTTATCAGAGGTTGGGTATGGTGGCTCATCCCTGTAATCCCAGCACTTTGGGAGGCCAAGGTGGGTGGATCACTTGAGGTCACAAGTTCGAGACTAGTCTGCCCAACATCGCAAAACCCCATCTCTACTAAAAATACAAAAAGTTAGCCAGGCATGGTGGCGGGTGCCTGTAATCCCAGCTACTCAGGAGGCTGAGGCAGGAGAATCGCTTGAACCCAGGAGGCAAAGGTTGAAGTGAGCTGAGATCGCACCACTGCACTCCAGCCTGGGCAACAAAGTGAGACTCCGTCTCAAAACAACAAAAAAAAGTTATCGGAGCTGTGTTTAATTTATGCAAAAAGTTAAGTAGAGACATGGAAAATGTAGAAAAGATCCAAATATAAAGCATAACTTCCAGAGATGAGAACCAAGTTACCTGAGACACGAACACACTGCAGGATTGATGGCAGACGGAAGCTGCAGAAGAAAGGAGGGAAGTTGCAGCAATAGAAAAGGTCCACAATGAAATGTGAGGACAAAAGAATTTTTAAGAAATTAAAAGACCATCAATGATCAGTGAGACAATGTAAAGTGGGCAAATATATATGTAATTGCTGTGCCCAAAGGAGGAGAGATCAGAAAAAATATTTGAAAAAACATGTCCCAAAATATTCCAAATTTTATGAAAACAACAAGCCCACAAAGCCAAGTTCAATCACCCCAAGCACAAGACACAGAGGACGAAAACCACGCAGAGGTGCATCATCATTATTAAACTGTTCAAAATCAGTGAAAAAGGGAAATCTGGCAAAGTCAGGAAAGGTAATCAATAAAATAGACACATTAGACAGAGGAGAATAAAGGACAACAGCAGGTTCATCCTCAGAAACAACGTGAGCAACAAGGTTTTGGAGCAACAGCCTTAAAAGGCGACCTAGAATTCTATACCCAGCAAAACTATCCTTCACAAACGAAGACAAGCCTTCCAGCCTGGGCTCAATGAACAGAGTTGAAAAGACCATCACGCCCATGCTTACAATGAAGGAAACACGGGAAAGCCTGGAAATGAGCACCTTCTGGAACCTACCAGAAAGCTCAGGTCTTGGCCAACCACTCATTTCAAATCTGTGGAGATACAGGGACCAGGCTCCGGATGCGAGACACAGGACCCGAGCCTTTGGCTGCCTGGCACACACTGCTGGATGCTGAATAAGCCAGGAAGAAGATCCAGCTAAATGTTAGCACATTCTAAAGTCTGCGTGAGGCTGGTCTGACCCTGACCCTGGGAACCTCCATGAAGACATGGGTGTGGAGGGTCCCCCTTTTGCAGGGTACACCAGGGGCTCACAGGAAAGGTCATGGAAAATTACAAGGAATCTTCCCTCTGGCACTAGCGGGCGAGGGGAATGGCAGCCACCGCCAGACAGCACCATCTCCTCACCTTCCTGTGAAGCGCAAGACTCACTTGCAGAGGGAAGAGCACAGAAACCATCACCTCAGGACACTGCGGGAAGACACTGTGGTTGAACCAGAGGAAGCGAGAAGGGAGAAGCCCTGGCCCTGGGGAACAGGATGGAAAACGCTTGGCCCAGCTCCATGGCTGGGAAGGAGCCAGCGCACTTGTGAAGGCCACACCCCAAGACCCGAGGACACAGTGCCTAAGATGGAGCCAGAAACATTCTCCACCCTTTCACGCAAGACTGACAAGGGCTCCATAAAAATAAAACTGGAAGAGCTGAAGGAGAAGCATTCTCCCTGGGTGTGAAACCAAGAAAAGACACAAAGCCAAGGAAAAACCATTGAGAAAACAACTGGCACACAGCCTATCCCCTAAACACAGAAGGTAACCACAGCAACGACCTGAAACCAAGTCCAAGTCCTGACTTGATTAATAAAACCTCCACACCAAAGACCTAGAGAAGGAAGGGCAGGTCATCACCGAGCATAAAGCCACTCACGGCAATATCTACTGTCCTCCACAAAATGCCTGCCTTCCAATAAAAAACTATAAGACATGTGAAAAGCAGGAACAAACACACTCCCAAGAGGCAAAATAATCATCTAAACCAGAATTGGGTAAGACACTGATGTTGGGACTATCAGGCAGGGAACTTAAATAACCTTGAGTAGTATGTTAAGTGTTCTAATGGAAAACGTAGACAATGTACAAGATGAGATGAGTAATTTCCACAGGGAGAAGGAAACGATAAGAAAGAACCAGACGGAAAGATGCCAAACCAAAACCCAGCTACAGAAATGAAAAATGCTTTCGATGGGGCAGTAGACGCAACACAGTGGAGGAAAGCGTCAGTGAACGTGAGGATAGATCATTACCTAATAAACAACAAAAGCACATGCACGCACTTGCACGCCCACACATGCACACACATATATGCACACGCATGCACATGCATATGCACGCCCACACACACATGTGCATGCACACCAACACACACAAACACACATGCACATGCACACCCACATGCCCACAAACATGCACACTCATGTGCACACCACACATGCACACACATGCACAAACATATGCTCATGAACACACATGCACACACATGCACATGCAATGCACACCCGCACATGCACATATATGCACGTGCACGTGCATGCCCACACACGCATATGCACACACATGCACACACGTGCACGTCTATGCACGTGCACATATATGTACATGTATGTGCATGCCCATACACGCATAAACACACACATGCACACCCACACAGGCACACACATGCACAAACATGTGCATGAACACACATATGCACACACACGCACAAACATATGTGCATGAACATACATATGCATGCACAAGCACAGTCACAACCCCATGTGCATACATGCACACATCTGCACAAACACACACACACACGCACATGCACGTGCACACACACCCACACATGTATGCATATACAAGCACAAACACGTGCATGCCCACACACATGCACACACATGTACACACTCACATATATGCACACATGCACACAAACACACACGTCCCCACACACATACGCACATGCACGTGCATGCCCAAACACACGTGGACAAACGCTAATCACACACATATGCACAAGCACATACATGTCCACACACATGTACACAGGCGCATGCACACACACATACATGTGCACACACGTGCACACACACACACGCACATGTACACACAGTGGGGAGGGGAAGGCAGAGCATCCAAGAACAGAAGGAAAAGACAAAAATAGGGAAGAGCCATTTGCAGAAATAATGGCTGTATCTTTTTCAAAGTTAATGACAAGCACTAAGCCACAGATCTAAGAAACTTAACATTAAGTAGGGCAAATACCAAAAATAACTGCCCCAGGCATATCAAATTCAAACTTTTGAAAACTAAAGACAAAGGCTGCCCTGGCACAGTGGCTCACACCTGTAATCCCAGCGCTTTGGGAGGCCGAGGAGGGTGGATCACTTGAGGTCAGGAGTTCGAGACCAGCCTGCCCAACATGGCAAAACCCCATCTACTAAAAATACAAAAATTAGCCTGATGTGGTGGTGCACGCCTGTAGTCCCAGCTACTCAGGAGGCTGAGGCACGAGAATTGCTTGAACCCAGGAGGCAGAGGCTGCAGTGAGCTGAGATTGCACCACTGCACTCCAGCCTGGGCGACAGAGCCAGACTCCATCTCAAAAGAAGAAAAAAAGAAAAAAGAAAGCTAAAGGCAAAGCAGAACTGTTGGAGGCATCCAGTGGCCTGGGAGTGCGGGTGTGGTGGGGACACAATATTTATAGAGGAACAGGATGTAAGAATCACAGCTGACTTCTTGTCATAAATCATTCAGGGAAGCAGCCAATGGTGTAACATCTTTAAATTACTGAGAAACAAAACAAAACTATCAACCCAGAATTCAATCGCCAGCAAAACCATCCACCAAATGTGAAGGATTCAGTCTTTCTCTGGCAAACAAAACCCAAGGGAACGCATGGCCCTCAGATCTACTCGACAAGAAATGCTGAAGGAATTCTTCCGGCAGAGGCAGCAACTTGGGTCTACACAAAGCAATGAAGAGCGTTGGAAATTGAATAAAATAATTCAAAATAAAGTTAACTTTTTCTTACTTTTACTTGCTCTAAAATATAATTAACTGTCCAAAGCAAAAAACAGAGGCAATGTATTTTGTGTTTATAGCACATATAAATGTAAAATATGCAATAATTCCCAATATTGCAAAGGATGTGAAAGAGGACCTGAGACTGTGCAATTACTCCAAGATTTAAAAAAAAAAAAAAAAAGAGGCGAAAAGAAACCGAGCCAAATGGAACAAATACAAAATAGCCAGCAAGATGGTGGATTTTAATCCAACCGTATCAATAATCACTATAAATGTGAGTGAACTAAAAGCACCAGTTAAAAATAAAGAGATTGTCAGATTGGATTTTAGAAAACAATATCTAACTATGGTGTGTGAAAAAAGTCACTTTCGCCGGGCGTGGTGGCTCACGCCTGTAATCCCAGCACTTTGGGAGGCCTAGGCGGGCGGATCACGAGGTCAGGAGATCGAGACCATCCTGGCTAACGCGGTGAAACCCCGTCTGTACTAAAAATACAAAAAAAATTAGCCGTATGTGGTGGCAGGCGCCTGTAGTCCCAGCTACTCGGGAGGCTGAGGTAGGAGAATGGCGTGATCCCAGGAGGCGGAGCTTGCAGTGAGCCGAGATCGCGCCACTGTACTCCAGCCTGGGCAAGAGAGCAAGACTCCATCTCAAAAAAAAAAAAAAAAAAAAAAAAGAAAAAAGTCACTTTCAGTATAAAGACAAAGACAGGTAAAAAGCTGAAAGATGGAACAAGATACACTATATAAACACTAAGCCAAAGAAACCT
The DNA here is from genome assembly GCF_009828535.3 of Hylobates moloch. NCBI lineage: Eukaryota > Metazoa > Chordata > Mammalia > Primates > Hylobatidae > Hylobates > Hylobates moloch. Next base: position 856,981 of record NW_026652296.1, on the reverse strand, counting down.
GGAGTAACTCTGTTAATATCAGAATAAGTAGCCTCAGAACAAAGGATATTATCAGGGATAAAGAGGAACATTTACCTCATGATAAAAAGGTCAGTTCTCCAAGAAGACATAACCATCCTAAATGTGTAGTCAGCTTGTAACAGAGTCTCAAAATACATGAAGTAAACACTGAGAGAATTAAAAGGAGAAATTGGGAAATCCACAATTATAACTGGAAATGTCAGCACTCTCCCAGCAGTAACTGATGGAACAGTTAGGTAGAAAATCAGTAGCATCTTGGCCACATGGTGAAAGCCCGTCTCTATTAAATACAAGAAATTAGCCAGGTGTGGTGGTGGGCACCTGTGATCCCAGCTACTCAGGAAGCTGAGGCAGAGGAATTGCGCGAACCCAGGAGGCAGAGGTTGCAGTGAGCAGAGATGGTGCCACTGCACTCCAGCCTGGAAGACAGAGCGAGACTCAGAAAAAAAAAAAAGAAAAAAAGAAAATCAGTCACAATACAGAGGACCTTAACAACCTCAACTAATTGGAACTAACTGACATGTATAAAACAAAATAACACACAGAGACCCAGCAGCACCTTCCTCTCAGGTGCACATGGAGATTCACCAAGATAGCCTGTATTCTGACCATAAAACAAACTTTAAAATTTAAAAGAATAGAAATCCTACAAAGTATGGTCTTAGAACATAAAGAAATTAAACTAGAATTAAATAACAGAATATGTGTGAAGTCTCACAGATATTTGAAAATTGAATAGCACACTCTAAAATAATCCATGAAAGAAGAAGTCTCAAGAAAAATTTGAAAATATTTTGAACTGAAATGAAAATGTAAAGAATAACATCAAAATTTGTGGTAGGTAGGTAAAGCAGTGCTTAGAGGAAAATTTATAGTATTAAATTATTAGAAAAAGAAGAAATATTTTAAATAAGTAACCCAAACTTCCACCTAAAGAAACTGAAGATGAAGAGAAAATTAAATGTAAAGAAAGAAGAAGGAAGGAAATAATAAAGATTACAGCAAAAATCAATGAAATTGAAAACAAAGTCAACCAAACCAAAATCTGGTTCTTTGAAAAAATAAAATTGGGGCCGGGCGCGGTGGCTCACGCCTGTAATCCCAGCACTTTGGGAGGCCGAGGTGGGCAGATCACGAGGTCAGGAGATCGAGACCATCCTGGCTAACACAGTGAAACCCCGTCTCTACTAAAAATACAAAAAAAATTAGCCGGGCGTGGTGGTGGGCACCTGTAGTCCCAACTACTCAGGAGGCTGAGGCAGGAGAATGGCGTGAACCCGGGAGGCGGAGCTTGCAGTGAGCTGAGATGGCGCCACTGCACTCCAGCCTGGGAGACAGCGAGACTCCATCTCAATAAATAAATAAATAAATAAATAAATAAATAAATAAATATAAAATAAAATAAAATTGATAAACCTTAGACAGACTGAGCAATAAAAAAAGGAAAGAAGAAGGCTGGACGTGGTGGCTCATGCCTGTAATCCCAGCACAGTGGGAGGCCAAGACAGGGGAATCACTTGAGGCCAGGAGTTCAAGACAGCCTGACCAACATGGTGAAACCTTGTCTCTACTAAAAATACAAAAATTAGCTGGGCGTGGTGATAGGCAACTGTGATCCCAGCTACTCGGGAGGCTGAGGCAGGAGAATCGCTTGAACCCGGGAGGCAGAGGTTGCAGTGAGCCGAGATCACGCCATTGCACTCCAGCCTGGGCAACAGAGTGAGACGGTTGCAAAAAGAAGATGTAAATTATATCAGGAACAAAAGAGCGGGACCTCACTCTCAATACTAGTCATTAAAGGAACAATAGAAAAATACTAGGGACAACTCTACACCCAGGTTCAACAACTTAAGTGGACCAATTCCTTGAAAGACACAAACTACTAAAACTCTTCCAAGAAGAAATAGATAACCGAGATAGTCCTATGCCTATTAAAGAAATTGAATTTGTAGTTGAAAGTCTTTCAAAAAAGAAAATTTTAGGCTCCTATGGTTCTACTGGTAAATCCTAACAAATGTGTAAGGAAGGAGTAACTCCCTGGTAAGTTCTAACAGACGTGTAAGGAAGGAGTAACCCACTGGTAAGTTCTAACAGACGTATGAGGAAGGGGTAATGCCAGTGTTACACAGTCAGTTTCAGGAAAGAGGAGTCGTTGTATATCTGCTGCTGAGTAACAAATTGCGCTAAAACATAGTGGCTTAAAAATAATGATAACCATTTATCATCTCAGTTTCTGCAGTTCTGGATTCGGACGGCACGCAGCCAATCTCCACTCCCAACATGCAGGGCCTCTGCCATAAGCCTCGAAGGCTCATTCACTCACGTGTCAGGGGCTGGTACAGGCTGTGACAGACACCTGAGCTGGAACTGTTGACCAGGACACACACGTGGCCATGTGGCCTCTGGGCTCTCTCACAGCGTGGTGTCTGGATTACAGGAGTTGGCATCCTGAGAAACAGCCATGCAGAAGCAGCCCTGCGGATACTGGCCTGGCCTTGGAGTCAGGCAGTGTCACTCCCGTGCCTTCTAACCTGGGCCCCCGGGCCCGAGGGGAGGAAATGGAGACCCCACCTCCCAGTGGAGGGAAGGCAAGGTCCCACCGTGGGGGGAGCACATGGGATACACCCGTGCAGCTGCCGCTGGAGAAATTAGTTTGCCACACCCATTTCTTCTACATGAACATTTGCCTGCATCTCACCTTCTAATTCCTGGGTGCTGTTCGTCCATTTTCACTACACCAGGGGCCCCCACAGTATATACACACCAGGTTTCCTGGCCTCAGAGTCCTGGCAGGTCCCGTCTGAGGGGAAGGTCCAGGTTGGTCCCCGGGCAGACAGGCAGCCCTTGAGCAGTGCCCACATCCCCATGGAGGCCACAGCACCCGGCCTGCCGCTTAGAGAGGCCCCTCAGGTTCCCTCTGGCCTGGTCCGCACTGTGGAGGGCGGGGGTCTCACAAGCACAGAAGGAAGAACACAGGTGTAGCCCACAGACTCCACCTCCTGGCTACATCTCGAGGGCTGAGCTGGGGCTGGGGGCACTGGGGCCTGTGGCTCCTCCCAAACCCCTCACTCCATGGGCTCCTCCATGCTCCCCTCACTCTGCCCTCCTCAGATTCAGTGCCCCTCGGGGCAGCCCAGGCAAAGCCCGAAGCCCCTGAGAAGGCGTAGGGTTGTGGAAGCACCTCCCCCCACACACACACTCTCCCCCACACACACACTCTCCCCCCACACACACACTCTCCCCCACACACACACTCTCCCCACACACACTCTCCCCCACACACACACACTCTCCCCCAAACACACACTCTCCCCCACACACACACTCTCCCCCCACACACACACTCTCCCCCCACACACACTCTCCCCCCACACACACTCTCCCCCCACACACACACTCTCCCCCACACACACTCTCCCCCCACACACACACACACTCTCCCCCCCACACACACACACTCTCCCCCACACACACTCTCCCCCCCACACACACACTGTCCCCCACACACACACTCTCCCCCACACACACTCTCCCCCACACACACTCTCCCCACACACACACTCTCCCCCAAACACACACTCTCCCCCACACACACACTCTCCCCCACACACACACTTCCCCACACACACACTCTCCCCACACACACTCTCCCCCACACACACACACACTCTCCAGCCACGCTTGACTGCGCTGGACCCCGGGACCTCACCCGTTCACCTATGGCAGGAAGTGGCCCCGTCTTGGGTAGTGACTATCTAGGGCTGGTGTTGTGTGGGCCGTAAAAAGAATTTACCAAAACAGTTGTACGTAAAGAAAGGCAGATTTATTAGAGAAAGTAGGAAAAGTGCATAGCACGGAAGCAACCGGCAGGTCAGCAAGAGAGGAACCGCTGCGAAGAGATGAGGGCTTGCTGGGGATGTTATAGGAGGTGCCTGTGCTGTGTGCCGGAGAGGGCCACGGGCAGTGCTGATAACGCCAAGGTTGCAGTCAGCTAACGTCCATTCTCCTATCAGCCAAGGGTCTGGTGATAGCCGGGCGCAGGAAGACTGTGAGTTATTTCTGCAGGAGGGCTGTGTGTCCTGGACAATGAAGAAGGGCAGACTTAAAGCTTCTTTGCTTCTTCTTTTTGCCTTCCCTCGGTCCTGCCAGCCCAACTCCTTTTCCCTCATCAAGATTCCACACCCCCCACCCCCACATGTCAGGGCACAGCCGGGCTGACCGGCTCCACCTGCTCTGCTGGGCCCCTCACTGAGCCTCAGTCTTCTCACGTGTGACACAGGCAAGGTGAACATGGTGGACATGCGTCAGGCGGACGCCTGGGCCTAGAGGAGGAAGGAGCAGGGCCGGCGTGGGGGGTGCAGGCTGGGCCTGGCTCCTGGGGCGATGCTTGCTGTGGGCGGGGAGTGCCAGGGCTGAGCTGTGGCCCCCTAGGCTCTCAGTGCACAGCCCCCCAGTAGGCCTGTGGGACTTGCAGGCTCTCAGCAAGTCTCCTGTCAGAAGCCGGTGGCTGCAGGTTTGACACCCCGTCTTCCCATGGAGTTAGCGAGCACCCATTCTGCACCTGCTGTGTACGCAGCAGGACCTGGGAGGCAGTGCCGGCCCTCAGGGAGGACAGAAGGGTGGATGGATGCGTGGTGGCCGCTTCCGGCTGCAGGGAGCATACAGCACAGGCGGATTGGATACCAGGTGAATAGCCTGTCCTGTGCTGCGCTGGGGCGCAAGGGAATGAGCCGCGTCAGCCCCGACCCAAGTGGAGCTGACCAGGGCTGCGTCCATGAAATGATGGAGGGGCCAGGTGTGGTCAGAATTCTCCAGGGAACAGTGACCCTCCAAGAGGGCGGCTCAGGGAAGCTTCATAGAGGAAGCAGTGCTTGGGAGACGACTTGGGGTTGGGGGAGGGCCAGGAAGGGGAGCTGCGTCCTTCCAAGACAAGGGGGCTGGAGGGCTCGGTGGGGGCAGAGGTGGGGGCGCTCCATGAGCTGCACAGCACCGAGTCTGCGCCTGGGTGGTCTCAGGTCCCAGAGCCTCCCTGTGGCAGGGCAGGCAATGAGGCGGGCGGCCCATCCGGGGATCACTGCCTGAGCAACCCGGAGGATTTGGTCTCCAGCCAGCAGCAGGGAGGAAGTTAACATAAATCCATTCCAATGCAAATGTCAGACCAACCGTGCACAGGAAAACTCAGCAGCTCTGAATGTCAAGGAGGGAGTCCGGGCTCTAGCTGGCGGCACGGCTTGGCTGAGCTGTTTCCTCCAGCTCCTGGGCTGTGGGAGGAGGCTGCTGGCGCGGGGCCACTGCCTGGCACAGAGGGGCTGCCGGGACCTTTGAGAACTGAGGCACACCAGGGAGACGATCTGGGGACTCATTGCTGGAGGGAAGGAGCCCCAGCAAACACAGCCCAGTCCAGGGACTCCTGTCTGCATAGCCTCTGAGACACGCGGGAGCCGGTGCGCCCAGAGGGCCTCCCCTTGAGACCAGGGCTGCTGATGACAGAGCCAGGATGCAGAGCAGAAGGCAGATCCTGCAGCGGCAGCAGGGTGGAATCTGAGCCAGGGCTGAGGAAGCAGCACCGGAATTCGCCGTCAGGCCGGGAAAAGGTGGAGGCGCTGGTGGGCCTCAGTCCCCCGGACACCACCTGGCTGCATTACGAGCGATCTCCTGTTTGGACAGGGGAGGGTCTGGGGCCACCGCCTGGGTGTGCTGCCCGGGGTCCTGAGTCCAGGCGGGGGCTCCACCCTGAGGGGTGCGTGGGTGACGGCCTCCCAAGACGTGACCACGCTGGGTGTGAAGACGAGGTCACCTGAGGCTGGAGGACAGTGCAGGCCAAACCGACGCCAGGCGACCACCCCTCGTGAGGCTGCAAGGACCAACCCGGCACGCGGAGAGGCACGAGGTGACATCTGAGGCAGGGAGCACATCCAGGGCCACGCAGGACGGCATTGCGGAGAGACCGGGCGCCGTGTGCTCTCCACCCTCGGAGCCACCCCCAGACCCTGCTCGCCCTTCAGTCCGCCTCCAGCAGGTGCGGCCTCACCTCTCTCCCTGCTCCCACTGCATGCAGCAGGTGCTCCATAGGTGCTTCTGCTCATGTGAGAGGCTGGTGCAGCTCCCTCTCTCTGCTGGCTGACGGCAGGCCCAGGGGTCCCCGCCCAGGGTCAGGGTCACTCCAGGCAGGAGGCGACACTCGGCACAGTCCTTGTCTCCTGAGATGAACTCTTGAGACGAACCGTTTTGCTTTTAAACTGAAAAAGAAATGAAGTGTTTTGCATTTTATTAAAGCAAACACGGCTACAGCTGGGTAGGGCTCCTAAGGACTCAGCCAAGCTCGGGTGCTGGGACTTTCTGGTGGTCACCGTCAGCGAATCCCCAAGCCTGGGGACATGGGCCCGGCTGGAGGGAAGGAGAGAGCGGGGGGCGGATGGAAACAGAACCAACACCCGAAGGACGCAGCTCCAGGCAGGGGACAGGGGGTCGGTGTAGGGGGTTGGTGTAGGGGGCACTGGTTCAGAGCAGCTCGGGGGCTCCAAGGAGGAGGTGGGGCTGGAGGTGGACTGGGAGGGGCCAGGAAGTTCAGGAAGGTTCTAGAAGAGAGTAGAGAGGAGGGAAGGCGGGTATGGGGACGGCACAGAGGGCCGCCCTCAGAGGGTCCCAATGCTGCTGGGGAGCCGGGATTTTCCCCGTGGGCCATGCAGACTTCAGGGCAAGGAGCACCACAGGTGGGGGGTCTGCGGGCAGCAGCCATGAGGGAGGAGGCGGCAGGGGCTGCAGGAGGAGGTGCGGGCCCAGTGGAGGGGAGGGGCTGCAGGAGGAGGTGCGGGCCCAGTGGAGGGGAGGGGCTGCAGGAGGTCCCGGACAGACAAGCTTACAGGAGCAAGTGCGGAAGGCCAGCTCTGTACACACAGAAGCTTCCAGTTAGAATCCTTAAGCCGACAGCTTGTGGGTTGGTCTGAGAAGATCCAAGTGCTTACACCTGGTGTGTGTCTTAGGGGCTCCTCCTCAGCGAACTCCTGTTCTGCCTTTGAGAGCTCCTGCGTCTCAGTGGCGTGGACATCTGAGGTTGGCGGTTGGGGCAGGTGAGTGTTGGAAGGTGAGAGGTGCCTGTTGTCTGCCCCTCAGGGACCCCTAGTGACCTGGTGGTTCTGAGTCCTGCCAGGAGTGGGGACCACGGGCGGCCAGACTCCGGGTTCTGCCCACAGACTGGCTATTTCCCTGGGCCCCCTTGTTCTACTTTTTGGGCCTCAGTTTCCAATTCTTGAAACCAGCAGGTGGATGCTGTGGGCCCTTCCTACAGCACAGTCGTACCGCCCCAGAGCCAGGGGAAGGAGGCGAGGAGAGTATGGACCAGGCGTAGGGCCGTGTGGGGTCAGTTCCCGGGTGTGGAAGGTGATGGACGGGGCAGAGAGTGAGGAACAGGAGCTGACCGGGACAGGGGCTGGAGCGGGGCTGTGCTGGCACGTCCACACTGGACACAGGATGAGGCCATCTGGAAAGTGCCAGAAGGTGATTCCAAGACCTCCAGGCCATGAAGGATGAGGGAGCCCTGGAATCCCCGGCCCAGCCCACGGCTGCTCGGATCCACTGCCCTGAGCCCCGGCCCAGCCCACGGCTGCTCGGACCCACTGCCCTGAGCCCCGGCCCAGCCCACGGCTGCTCGGACCCACTGCCCTGAGCCCCGGCCCAGCGCCCAGACCTCAGTCTGCTCAAAACTGACGAAGTTCTTGTAGCTGCTAAGCCCAGTTTTGGGCCCCAAGGAGATCACCATGGGCTTGTTGAGTTCCCCTTTGCTGGCCAAGACCCAGCCCCAGAGGGAGAGGGCTCTGCCCTTGTTGTTTGTTTAAATTGTAAAATACACAGCATAAAATTTACCATCATCACCATTTAAAGCACGCAGTTCAGTGGTTTAAGTACCGCACATTCCCACTGTTGTGTGACCTTGGCCACCGTCCATCTCCAGGACCTTCATCTTCCCAGACTGAGACTCTGCCCCCATTAAACACTCACCCCCATTTCTCCTTCCCAGCCCCTGGCACCCACCTCCTACCATCCGTCTCTGAACCCGGCTACTCTAATACCTCCTAGAGGTGGAATCGTCCTACCATCCGTCTCTCTGAATCTGAATCTGGCTACTCTAATACCTCCTAGAGATGGAATCGTCCTACCATTCGTCTCTGAACCCGGCTACTCTAACACGTCCTAGAGGTAGAATCGTACAGTGTTTGCCCTTTTGTGACCGGCTTATTTCACTTTGTAAAATGTCCTCAAGGTTGTCAGTGTTGTGGCCCGTGTCAGGATTTCTCTCCTTCTGAGGCTGAGTAAATTCCATGGCACAGATGGACCACGCTGGCTCATCCTCCTGGGCTGCCTCCGCCTCTCGTGAATGACACTGCTGCCTACCTGGGTGTGCACACGTCTCGGCCAGACCCCCCGTTCAGGTGTTTGGGTGTCTGTGCCCCGACGTGGGATTGCTGGGTCGTGTGGTAATTTTATGCGGAACGTTTGGAGGAGCTGCCCCGACGTGGGATTGCTGGGTCGTGTGGTAATTTTACGCGGAACGTTTGGAGGAGCCGCTGCCTGTGTGTTCTCTGTAGCGGCTGCGCCATGTCACCTCCCCGTCAGCAGCGCTGGGCTCTCGCGTCTGCACGCACCCACCACGCTTGTTCCTGCCTTTCTTTCCATAGCTGTCCTGTGGCCAGGTGTGTTTGTTAAGTAGGACTCAGCCCTGCACCCAGAGCACTCTCCCTCAAGCGCTCATCCTGACCCCCACCCCGTCCAGCGGCAGGCCCCCAGCTCCAGCCACGGTCTCCTCCCAGGCGTCGGAACCTCCCGGAAGCCAGTTTGCCCTCCCAGTCCAAGTTAACATGCCCTGGGAAGCCCGCTCAGACCCAGAGCCAAAACTGGGTCACCATGGGACGCCGGGTGTGCATGGCGAGCTCCGGGTCCTCCCACAGCTCCAGTTCCAAGGGGCCCACACCAGCTGCCCTCTGCTCCTCCGTCAGGAGTGGGCCCGAAGCTAGCCAGGATGGTCAGGAGAGGTCTTCCTGAGCGCCCTGCTGAGCAGTGCCAGGCTGGAGGGACGCTGGCTGGAGGGAGCCAGCTGGGCACCCGCCTGCCACCTCGGGCTGATGGAGAGATGACCCGCCCTGGCCCTGTCCTTGTTGGAGATGGATGCCCCTGGGGACAGCGGCGTGAAGCTCTGACCCACTGTGCCCTCCCCCAGTCACTGTCCGTGCACAGCCCGGCAATGGCCCAGGGAGGCTGTCCTGGGGAGTCCTGCACATCCCTAGCGCCCTCCTCCCAGCACAAGCGCCCCTGAGTCTTGGGCAGGCATTTCTGTTCCCCTGTCCCTCTCCGGAGCAGCCGGCGGTGACCTGTTGAATTCTGTAATTTCTGCGCCGGGTCTGGGCTTCAGGCTCCGTGAGCCCAGGCTCCTGTTGGACTCAGTCTGTGGGAGGTCTTGGGGCGCGTGCCTGTTTGGTGAATGATGAGTGAGTGAATGAGTGAATGAGTGAATTTGTGCAGCCACTTGCTGCAATTCCTCTGGGCCTGTTTTCAGGCCTGTCATAATCGGGGGCAGAGCCAATTCTGAGAATTTAGGTCACAATTCTAATCTCGCGTGTCCTTGGGCCTCCAGGTGCTGGCCGACCCCTGCATACCAGGGGCGCTGGCGTCCAGGTGGCTGCTGTGACCTCAGCAGAAGGCAGGCGAGGAGCGGGCCAGGGGGACTGGACAGCCTACGGCCGCCGGGCCAGGGTGGAGTCCAGGCTACAGCCGACTGAAGCCATGGAACGGCCCCTCCCGCTTTGGCCCCACAGGAGCCCCCACCCAGGAGCCAGGAGCCAGGCCTGGGGAGCCTGGGATCTGTGTGCCTGTCCAGCTTCACCCACCTTGCCGACGGAAGAGCACACACAGAGGGACGGAGACTAAGGCATGCGCCTCCGCGGTGCGCCCAGAGCTGTGGCTGTGGCTGTGGCCTCCCTGTGGGGCAGAGCCAGGTCATCTCAACTCAGCTGTGGGTTTAGCTGAGCAGTTTCCACCCAGGGTGCAGGTCGGGTGGGCCTTTCAGGGCCTCCACTGCCAGGTGGAGAGGGTGCCCACGGGCAGGAGCGGGTGCCCATGGGGTCCTCCTCTGGGTGAGCCCTGCAACTGGGCAGGCTTCCTAGGCTTGGCCACCAGCTGGAGGGGCCGTGGGGTCCGTCCCTGCAGGGGCCGTGGGGTCCGTCCCTGGAGGGGGCCGTGGGGTCCGTCCCTGCAGGGGCCGTGGGGTCCATCCCTGGAGGGGGCCGTGGGGTCCATCTTTGGAGGGGGCCGTGGGGTCCGTCCCTGGAGGGGCCGTGGGGTCCATCCTGGGAGGGGAGCGTGGGGTCCATCCCCAGGGAGACCCCTGCAGGTCCAGCTCATGGTGGGGCTCCGCACTCACTCTCTGGCTGGCCCTGGATGGGGAAGTCCTGAGCTCCACTGGAGACCCTTTGGGCAGGTGGTCCCCCCACCCTGCTTCCCATCACCACATTGACCATGGCTCCCTCTAGCCCCTCCCAGACCCTCACATGTGCCCCTGTCCCCATGTCCCCTTCAGACTGGAGCACTCGGGGGCTCCTGCAAATGTGCCCCCTTTGTGAGAGAACCCGCAGGTGTGGGGAAGCACCCAGCAGCCCCCATGGAACTCGGGATCACGGCAGGAAGGGGGTAACGTGGGTGGACACCTGTGCCCTGTGTGGGGGCATTAATCACCCTACAGGGCGCTCGTCACCTGGCCAGCCAGGTGGGATGTCGATATCGCCACAGAGCTCCCCAGCTGAGGGCCTCAGTGAGCGCGGGGGGCAGGAGGGCTTGTCCAGAGGCCAGAGATGGGCAGAGGAAGATTTGGGCAGGTAGTGGGGGCAGGGAGACAGACAAGCAGACGGGGGGCCAGGCCAACAACAGGAGGTACCCAAATGGACACGTGGTGACCGGCGACCCTGCCCGGGTGAGCTGATGGACCACAGGTGCCCCAGGGGCAGGCCCAGGCCCCAGCATCTTTCTAGGTGGCTGCAGGCCTCAGAGGGGAGGGGGAGCTCGGCGCCCCCAGAGAGAGCCCAGGGACCGCAGCGGCCCCTCCTCTGGCCAGAGCCCCAGAGCCCAGCTGCCCCTGCTCCTCACACACTGTGGCCCCCAGCCCCACTGTTCCACAACACCCCAGTTCGTTCGTGCCCTGAGGAGAGGGACCATCCGTCCCCACACCTGGTCCAAAGCACTGCACCCGACTCAGCCTCAGCATCGGCCAGAAGTCCCCTCCCCGGCCCTCAGACTGGCCGCCCAGAGACAGTGGGAGTGAGGAGGCCACACAGCGTCCAGGTTGAATCACTGCGTTTTACTGAGTGCACAGGTCCACCTGGCGTCCGAACTCGTCCCCGTGGCAGCAGGGATCCCCAGAACCTTCCACGGCCATCCCGGCCACAGGACCCCACACCTGAAGTCCCCCGCAAGCCCGCACTAGCACATCTTGTGGCTCTGGCATCAACCTGTCCGTGTGAGTAAGTTAATATCTCGGCTAATCTGTTAGAAAACTAGAGTTCATTCCCTGGGCGTCTATCCCTAGAAAACGGACGGTGCACAAAGTTGAGATTGAAGTGTGCGGGGTAACACATCCACCAAAAAAAAGGCCTGGTCACTACGGCACAAGGACACATACAAAATGGTCAGAAGTGTACGTCGGTACGGAAGGCATTATGAAATATTCTTTGGAGCATGAACAAAAGTGCAGACAGCCAGAGGCAACGGCGCAAATGGGGAAGCTGCAGCCACCGTCACGGCCAGAGGATGGCAGACTGCAATGGTGTGGGGCGCGGGCATGGTGGGCGCGCCTGGGCCGTGTGGATCCCAGGCAGAGGGATGGTATCCAGCGGGACCGCCAGCTCTGGGCGCCTCAGTGAGAGACCCCTCCGTGAGACCCCTCCTGCCCTGTGCGTGTCTCTGGAGCCCGTCCCTTGGGCCCCTCGCCCGCCCCACCTGGAGGCAGGGTCCAGGGCGTCCATACCTGGCAGAGCCAGGGGACATGGGGTGACCTCAGGGAGTTCCTGTCCACATGCATTAAGGCAACGACTTCGTGAAACCCAGGCGAAGTTGGCGTGTGGCGTGTGGCGATGTGCACGTGCCTGCCTGGCAGCCCCGGGGACCGGCCCCTCCTTGCTGGCACCTGGCCAAGAGTCAGACGCTGAGGACCTCTCAGGACGGGGCCACTGGCCAGAGCCAGTCTCCTCGGCCAGCCAGGGGCACCACGGCAAGTGTCCAAGCCCAGAGCACACTCAACCCCACCCCACAAATGCCTTTTAAAACTTTGAAGAGGCCCCGCCAACCCAAATGGTGCCCTCCTGTCTCTCCTCCTCCACCGTTTCCCACAACCTCCCCCTGCGATGTCACCTTCTCCCAGGGTCAGCCATCAGCCCCCACCCTTACAAGACAGCAAAGTTCAGCAAACTGGAACCCCCATTCACTCATGCCCCGGGGGTCATGGAAAGCTCCTGGGTGTGCAGCTTCTCTAGGTCTCCCGGAGGGACGGGAACCTCGGTATTTCCTCAACCTAGGAGTCCACCATCCCACATCCTTCAGGAAGCCGCCCTGGCTGTCTCTCTGGCTCCTTAGCGCTTTGCTGGGGCCAAGGTGGAGCCTGCCCACTGGGTGGGAACACAGGACGGCTCGCCCGGCACAGCCACACAGGCTCCCCAGGTGGCCATTCCGTCCTGCAGCCCCTAAAGGCCCTAACCAGGCCTCTTCACCCCACCCTCATGCCCTGGACATACATACATGTGGCCTGGGAGTTTTGCATGGGTATGGGGGTTGGGGGAGGCACTGGACAGGGTCAGAGGACACTGGGGGCACCCGTGCACTGAGCGCCCACCCCTCAGAGCTCAGCCCCCTGCCGGGCACCCTCCACGGCAGGTCCAAGCCTCCTGAGCCGTCCCTCTCACACCACGTCTGCCGGGCACCCTCCACCAGGTCCAAGCCCTGTGAACCGTCCCTCTCACACCACGTCTGCCGGGCACCCTCCACCAGGTCCAAGCCTTGTGAACCGTCCCTCTCACATCTGCTTTGAGGGTTTGTGTCAATGGGGCTGTACAGTGTCGACCTGTGATCTTGCCAATGCCCCGGCCTCTGCTCTGTTCGGCATTCATAGCTCAGGTCAGCAGAGACAAGGGCGCTTCTGCAAAGCTCTCACAGCTCCTTCGGCTCCTTGGCTTCTGGGAAGCGACTAGAAATAGCTCAGAGCCCAGCTCTTTCTAGAGAGAAGGGGGTGTCCTTTATGGGGGGTCCCTGACTGTGGGGGACCGAGCCCAGCTGGAGTCCTCCTCCCCTTCTCTCCGGCCGCAGGTCTCTCCGGCAGCAGGGTCTGGAATCTAGAAACACTGAGACCTCCAGCCCCAAAGGGGGCAAACATTAAACCACATGCCCTGGCTGTGCCTCTCCTCTGGGCGGGACTTGGGGTGATCAGACCCACAGCACAAAGGGTGCCCCATGGAGAAGCCCTCACAGTGCCTGGGGTGACTTCAGCCTCCAAGTGGGGGCTTGAGACGAGGCCCCCCAAAAGGTAGGGGCATCGCTGAGGGGCAGCGTGTCCTCCAGTGGGGGGTGTCGGGCATCTGCCCTGCTCAGACGGCTGCGTACAGCGTGTCCCAGCCGTGGTGGCGGCTGGAAGACTCATGGACTGCGATTTTACGCAGAGGGAGAAGGAGAAGCTGGGCCAGGAAACCACAACAGGCAGCAGCACCTGCCTGGGCTGGCACTGGGATTCGAGGCTGAGCCACCCATCCCAGGAGGGCCCAGCACCTCCAGGGCAGACCAAACACAGGACCCATCCAGACACCCATACGGACGCCAGGGCACCTTGGCATCTGGCAGAGCCCCTCCTCTGGACGGCTGCCAGGCTGTGGGGGGGAAGGGCAGCACGAGACCCTGATTGTGGGGGGAAAGGGCAGCACGAGACCCTGGTTCTGCCTGGCGCTCTGCCACTGCGGACCAGGAGCCCGGACAGTCGGATACCCCACCACGGGGCTTGACATTCCAGCATCACCACGACCCCTAAAGCCACAATTACTCCTTGTAGCCCCTCCCCAGGCAGCTTAAACCCAGCAGGGTCAAAGACAAAGACCACAGACAGAAGGGGTCCAAGGCTGGAAGTGTGAGGAGTGTGCACGCACACGTGTGTGTGCATGTGTGCAGTGTGGTCTGTGCACTTGTGTGTGCACGTGGACTGTGCGTAGTCTGTGCACTTGTGTGTGCCGTGTGGTCTGTGCACCCGTGTGCATGTGCTGTGTGTGGCCTATGCACTTTGTGTGTGCATGTGTTAGTGCTGTGTGGTCTGTGCACTTGTGTATGTGTATACTGTGTGTGAGCTATACATGTGTGCACATGTGTGATCTGTGAACGTATGCATGTAAGCGTGCATGTGCATACCTGTATGCAGGCATGTGTATGCACGTACGTATACTGTGCATGGTCTCTACACGTGTGGTCTGTGCACATGTGTGCATATGTGCAAGCGTGCATATGTATGCCTGTATGTGGGCATGTATGTGAGCACGTGTGTGTGCCAGTGGGCACGTAGGGATGTGCACTCTAACGAACATTGTGGGAGCTCTTTGCCATGAGGCGGCACTGGTCCTTGGCCACACACTCATTCACGCAGACACCCGAGGCAGCGCCGCGCCACCTCCAGCCTCCTTCCCGCTGCACTTCTCTGAGGTGAGGCCCCCGGGCAGTAGGTGGCTGCACTGCTCAGGCTGGAGTCTGGGGGGCCCCAAGACAGACCCTCTACCCCTTTGTCTCCCAAAACAGGGCCCCCCAACCATCCCAGGACATGCACCTTCCCTCTTCCCAGGGGCCAGAGACTTCCCAAGGGACACACCACGCGCTCCTTGCTGGACAGGAGTCTGGCCTCAGTCCCTCCTGCTGGGCGGCCAGCTTCCTTGGGGGGAAGGGATTGGCCTGTCTCATCCTGCAGAGCCCCAACCTGTGCCCAGGTGCTCATGCCTCACAGGCTCCGAGGGAAGAAAGAGCAGGGGGTACCTCACCTCGGGGGAGGAAAGAGCAGGCGGGCCACACATGGGCGGGGGAGAAAAGAGCAGGCGGGGCCACACCTGCCGGGGGAGGAAGGAGCAGGCGGGGCCACACGGGGGGGGGAGGAAAGAGCAGGTGGGGCCACACCTTGGCGGGGAGGAAAGAGCTGGCAGGGCCACACCTGGGGGAGGAGGAAAGAGCAGGTGGGGCCACACCTGGGCGCGGGGGAAAGAGCTGGCAGGGCCACACATGGCGGGAGGAAAGAGCAGGCGGGGCCGCACATCAGGGGAGGAAAGAGCAGGCGGGGCCGCACCTGGTGGGGGACACACAGAACAGCCTCCCTCCACTGCCAGGTCTCCCTTCTCCAGGGTCCTGGAGTCCGGGTGGCTGAGATGGAACTGGGGATGCCGGGAGCGGCAGCCGGGGCTGGTGCTACGTTGGGTGGGACGCACTCATACCCCTGCCTGTAGGCCCCGCTGGGGATTCCCTGTCCCATGACGGGAAGGCGAAGGGACGTGGACCCCGGGCTCGAGCCAGCCCAAGGGAGACAGCAAGGGCACAGCCATGAAACGCTGTCCCCAAAACACACAGCGGCGCCCACACCAGAAGGGATGCTTCACGCCACCGCAGGGCCCGAGGCCACACACACTGCCTTTGGGAACAGAGCAGACAGGCAGTGGGAGCCTGGACAGTGGCTTCTGAGGCCTCCCAGTTGGCACCTTTTTGGGACAGGCTCCGGCACAGGGAAGGGTGGGGACACAGCCCAGCGGAGGCACCTCAATGGCGACGGGGCCTGGGAGTGCCCTGGCCGGGCTGGGGGTAGGCAGAGAGGCCAGGGAGGCAGCTCCCCACAACGGACGCCAGACATGGCTCCCCAAACACCCTGGCGCCAGGACCCCACCAGCCAGGGGCGTACGACCCTCAAATGCTGCTTTCAAAGTCCTCTCCCTGAGGACGGGTTCCCCTGCTGGCCTCAGGGCCTCAGGACCTCCCGGCCAAGCCAAGTGCACTGAAAACGCAGGTGGAGGAGAAACGGGCCCAGGACTCCCCTGCACTTGCTCTTCAGGAGTATTTGCACCCACGACCCCAGTATTTGCTCAGTCCCAGCAAGGCCACTCTCCAGGAGCCCAGGCCCGCCTGCAACGCCGTCACGCCAAATGCCAGATGCTCCCGGGCTCTGGTGCTTAAGTCTGGAGCTAGGGACTCGCTCCTCCATCAGAGCCGCCTGCCCCAAGGGCCACGGTGCCCACAACAGGACGGGCGTGGGACGGTGCACCCCCAAGAGGCCCAGCTAAGGAGTCAGTCAGCGGAGAAGGGGCCGTCGGGGGGCAGAAGAGCCAGGGAGGGCGCTCAGCTGGGCTGAGGTGGGAGTGGTTCCTCCAGAAAGGCGGGGAGGGCGGCCCTGTGCGGACGGTGGAGGCTATCCTGACCCGCTGCATCATGGCCCAGCCCTGCCCCGGGTCTGTCAGGGCACTGGTGGGACACAGCCGAGGTGGGGCCCTGGCTAAGAACTGTGAGGCCTGCTCACCAGGCGGGTCTCGCAGTGCCGGCACACGGCCAGGGCAGTCAGGAGAGAGGGGAGGACTTAGGGTCCTGCCCCCTCGGTCTCCGAGGCTGGGGTGCTGCTGGCTCCCACGCACCCACGGAAAGGCCAGGGCGAGGCAGCTGGAGCCCCCAAGGACCCCCTTTTTGAAGACCCTTCGGAGCTGGCTTCCTGGCCCCACCGTGAGCCAGGCCCTCCCCCTAGAGGCCAAGACCAGAGGGCTGGACGTCCACTCTGGGCTCCAGTTTGGTTCCCAGGCCCCACTCGCTCCTTGGCTGCAGGCGAAGGTCTCCACCTCGGGGCTGGCTCCTGTGGAAAGAGCCCTCAGATCCCAGAAGGTACAGGGAGAAGACGCCGACCAACAGCTCTGTATTTGGGCGCCCCTGAGGTGGGGGACGGGAAAGTCCGCCGGGCAGGTCAGGTGTGAGGGCGGAGGCCACACGCAGCGGCTGGCCACACCCGCCTGTAGCTGCCCGGAAACCCCACCAGGCCCCAAGGCCGCAGGTCCTCACGGAACAGGCCTGCCCTTTGTGCCTTCCCTGGGCTCGGCTGAGACCACCCCCCGCCCGTCGCCATCCTGGCAACAGCCCGTCATCACTCCCGCCCCTCCTCACACCGGGCTGATGTCTGCCGGGGCCCTGAGCAGAGTAGACAGGGCGGCCTTGCTCCTGCGCGCTGCTCCCGGAGCCACAGGGCCCTGCCCGGCCCTCCAGCCCCTGTTGGAAAATAACTTTTGTAAAAGGTCACTGCCAGGAGCCCCCATCCTTCGGCCCACATGGGCCCCTCCAGGGCCCACCCTTCCCGCCACACTCAGTCACTGTAAGAAAAAGGCCCCAGAGGGTTCCCGCCTCAAAACCTCGGAGGCACCGTGCGGAGAAGGGCTGTGGGCGGGTCCACTGGCCCAGCGCTGCCTCACTTCCTGGGCCCGGCCCAGCCCACGTCACCAAAGGGACCCTCGCCTGTGGCCGAGCGTGGCGGGGGCCCGCACGGGGTACAGAGGTCAGAGTCCGTGTCTGACTCTCCCTCCGCGATGTAGGGCCTGACTTTGGCACAAGGCGCCACGGCCGCGTAGCAGCTGTTGAGAGCATCCAGGTTCTCCTTGGACTGGGAGATGCTGAAGCCGCTGAAGGAACGCTCCAGCTCCTCATGGTCCACGGACGGGATGGAGATGGACGTGTCGCTGTCCCGCAGGGTCCCCTCGGGGGGCCTGCAGCCCGGGGCGTCCTCCTGCCGCAGGAACTCCATGCTGGCGCGGTTGCCCCCGCCGTAGGCTGACAGTGACCGCTCGTGGGCGGGCGGCGGCGGGATGCGCACCAGGGAGCCGTGGTCCCCCACGGGGGAGGTGCCGTGGCCCTGGCGTGGGTGGCTCTGTGGCTGCCAGGAGGTGGAGGGCGGACACTGGACAGGGGGCGCAGCCGGGGGCGCCGAGAAGTTCTTCTGGCCCGTGGAGCTGCTGGAGCGCACGATCTTGACAATGCAGCCGTGCCTGTCGACATGCTCCCGGCTGTCTTCCGGGCTGTGGTACGGTGGCGCCGGCTCCGGCTCTTTAGCCCCAAAGTAGGCCTCGGTCTCTGTCGGGGGGATGCCCATCCGCTGCATGTAGATATTCACCAGGAAGTCCAGCTTCTTCTCCATGGACAAGACCTGCAAAAGGGGCTGTTGGGCTGGGCTGCGAGGGCCCGTCCCAGGAGATGGGGGGACCCAGGCTGGTTCCAGGAAACAGGAGGGACCCAGGCTAGTCCCAGGAAATGGGGGGGACCCAGGCTGGACCTAGGAGATGGGGGGACCTGGACCACTCCCAGGAAGTCGGTCGACTTGGGCTGGTCCCAGGAGGTGGGGGGATCTGGGTTGCTCCCTGGAGAGGTGCAGGAAGGGGGGACCCCTGCTCCCCGGAAGCTGGAGGAGCGGGAAGAGGAGGCCCAGGAGCAGCTCTTCCTCCTTCCCAGACCCCTGGGGGCTCAGCCTCCACAGTTGGGGCATGTGTTCAGAGCCAGGCCCTCCTGCTGCCCACCGTGGAACCCCCTTCAGGGAAAGCCCCACAGGGCAGGACCTGGCGGTTCCTCACTCACTGCTCAGGCCTGGCTCTCAGAAGCAGACCCCAAAACAAGGGTCCTCTGTGGTGGTTTCTGAGAATGCACCCCCAGAAGAGAGCCGCTGGGGTGTCGGGCAAGGACAGAGAGGAGGAAGGCCAGGCAGGTACAACTTCTGGCACGTTCCACAGGGAACCCCTGAGAGACCTGCCTCTCAGCAGCCCCCACCCAGGACTCCTGGGGACTTTGGCCCTTGGGTACCGTCAGGAGGGAAAGCACCCCAGGCCGGGGGTGGGGGGCTCACGGTGAGGTGTGAGGCGTCTGCACAAAGCAGCTCTCAGTGGTGACGGGGCCATGTACCCCCTAGACTTGAGGAGCCCTCAGTGGCACCCAGCCCCTGAAGCCCACACTGCCACAGGCTGACAGCAGGGGCCCCGGGACAGCAGGCACCACAGCCCTCCAGCCCCGCACCCTCCCGCCCAGCCTCTCGCACCTGCTTCTCCACCTTCCCGAGCCGTCCCATCATGCTGGGGTCCTCGGGCAGCTCCGCCTCGGCCGGGCTCTTGGTGCGGTCCTTGTCCGTGATCGCTGGGCCCCGCCCCACGATCTGGTCCACTCTACCGGGAACAGAGACCCCAAAGCGTGAGTTCGGGTGGGTGCAGCAGGGCCCCTGCCCTCTCCTCCTGGGCCAGGCCACAGTGCCCCTGGGTCTAGGCTGCAGGCCCAGCCCAGAGCCGACCGGGGGGCAGCGGGTGCCAGGACAGATGGACGGGGTGCGCCCCGTTCTCAGCCCGTCTTCTGGCACCGCGAGGTTCTGCTCCTGCCCGCTCTGTCCCCGAGGGGCCTGGCACATTAGTGAGGAGTAAAGTAAGAAAGCTCCCACCAGGGCGGAGTCGCCCGGCTCCTCTCCGTGGGCTCCTGGCTCCACACCGCCCCCTCCAGCCAGCCCCACCTGCTCACCCTCTTCCCTGCCCAAGGCCTATTGGCCCCACAGCCCGCGGAGGGTCTCCCACTGCAGGGCCTGGAGCCCACTCCAGAGGATGCCCCTCCCCCTACCCGTGCCCACCCCGGAGCTTTACTCCTATGTAATGTGCCACTGAAGCCGCCGGCCCCACCGGGTCTGATGGGGACAGAATTAAATGTCTGTGGCGGGGACAACAGAAGCAGAAAAGGCGTGAGAGCTGCGGCTCCATGCACCAGGACAAGGAGGGAGGGCACAGAGCAGCACAGGAACCAACGCACAAACCAGAGGAGGGGAGACAAAGCTGCGAGGGTCTGTGTGTGCACGTGTGTGTGCACTCAGATGTGCATGTGTGCCCTCATGTGCATTGCACAAGTTTGTGTGCACACGTGTGCATGTGTTCATGTGTGCAACAGTGTGCACGTTTGCGTGTGTGCATGTGTGTGTGTAGGATGCAGAATTCAGCTGAGCTGATCTCCATTGAGGCCATAGGTCACTCATGACAATAAGAAGGGAGGGGGCTCCTTTGCCCTCAGGGACGGGGGCTTCTGACCAGTCTGGTATCCACAGAGTCACGGCCGCTGCTGGGCTGGCAGGGGCCACCACAGTGGGTGCGCGCTGAGGCCTGCAGCTACGTGGGAACTCACTTGGAAACGAAGACCCTGCAGTAAGTCTACAAAAGCCCAGCTGGACAAGGGCAGCTCGAGATGGGGTGTGGCTGAGCAGGACCCACCCAGGAGAGGCCACAAGCTCCCGAGTCTCCCCTGGACTGGGGCCTGGTACATGAAGAGCGCCCCACACCAGCCGACCAGGCCAAGTCCTCACTTCCTGTCACTGGGCTGCCCTACCTGCCTCTGATGGGAGGGGGGAGAGCGGGCCAGGGGTGTTTTCTTATTTCTGTTGTGAGAAACAGAGGGGGTTTCAGGCTCGCGTCGGCCACAGTGCAGCTCCTCATGCTCCGCGGGGCTTCATGCTGGACTCATGCAATAGGGCCAGGAGGGCGGGAGGGGACGGCAGGAGGGGACCCTCTGGCTCCGAGCAGACGCCAGTGGCGATGGAGGAGATGGGAGTCCCTGGTGTTCGGGGCATCCACACAGTCCAGGCAGATGCTCAGCACCTTCGCCCCTGCCACATGACGGGCCGCCCGCCTGCTCAGTCCCAATAGGAGCCCTGGCCACGGGCTCAGCCTGGAGCTGCTCCTGGGGGCTGCTCCGAGGACCCTGTGCCCCTCCTGCCCTGGGCCCCTGGCTGGGGGAGACTTGATCCCTGAGTGCTCAGTGCCCCGTGAGGTGGGGCAAGCCCTCCACCTGTCCCCCTGGCCCCCTGTGTGAACCTGCACGTCTCCTAGCCGCAAGACCTTCTGAGCTCACAGCTACGGATGCCCAGCTGCTGTCCCCTGCGGCAAGGCACAGGAGGACGGAGGACCAGCCCCAGGGCACAGCACCCTTGGGCCTGGGGGGCACCGCAGAGCAGGGAACCCGGCAAACTCTGTCCGGGGCTACCCTGGGTTGGGCAGTAACAGACACGGCCCTGCCTGCTCTCAGAAACTCCGTTCTCACGGGAGGAGCACGGGGCTGACATGTCCAGTGCACAGACCCGCGGCCTCACAGGCAGAAGCCCCACCACAGAGGGAGGAGGGTCAGACTCACCCCAGACGCTGTCCCCACCAGCTCAGGCCTGGGCTTCATTTGCCCAGACACTGGCATTGGCTGTGCCCAGAAACTCTCTACCCTGAGCTGTCAGGGAAGGCCAGGGGTCTATGCTCAGCCTCCAGGCCTCTGCCCCAGGGGCTCTACCCTCCCTCAGCCAATCAGACTTGCCAGAAGACAGGGAACCACCGTCATCTGAATGGTCCCTGGGAGGCAGGAAGGCCTTGGAAAGTCTGAATTAATCACTAAAGAATTGGCTTCCGCCAGCTCACGTGGAGCTGGGCCGCACCTCTGTTCCGCCCATCAGCCGGGGCTCTCACCAGCTCCCTTATCAAAAACACTAATTAGGACACTGGCAGCTTGAAAGCCAGCACCGGAGCTGCTGGAGCGCACGCCTGTGCCGGGCACCTGGCAGGCCTTTTCTCACGTTTCTTCCCGGTGGCTTAAGGGGTAGATTCTGTGACCGTCTGTATCTTTCACGAGAGGGAAGAGCCACAGAGATGCGGCTCCACCTGCTTGGAGCCACCCAGGGCCCAGGTCTGGGCCGTGCACATGGCCAGGCACCCCCGCAGTGAGCAGGTGCTGAGGGGCAGGCCAGTGCCCGGGGAGGCTGGAGAGCCCTGGGCCAGGAGGGGCCTGTCCAAGGGGCAGGGGCAGGGGCAGGGCCAGAGGGACGTCCGTGCAGGTCTGATGGCATCTGATCCTGGAGGTGCTGCTCGGGGGCCTCCCAACCCCAGAGGGAAGTGTCACAGGGCGTCCACAGAGCCCCTGGCTTCCCCAGGGCACTTGTCGAGAGGAGCAGTGGGGCCCCTGGCAGTCCTGATACGGGCACAGCCTGCCTGGGGCCCTGGCGGAGGAAGGGCCTTCTCCCTCTTGTGGCTTTTTCAGGAACAGAGAAAACCTGAGTGTCCCCTCTGTCCCGGGAAAAGGGTGGTACAAGGTGCTGCCGTCATGTGGCCTGGAGCGAAGGGGCCGGCCATTCCACAGACACGTCGGAGAGGCGCTGGCATCCTAACCTAGGTGAGTACTGGGGTGACTCTCTCGGAAGGGCCGTGGGTCCTTTGGTGGGGTACTTCTTGTGCCGGGGAGTTGAAGGGGGTGGGGGACCCACAATCATATCTATCCTGGCAGAGTAAACAAGAAAAGAGACACCAGCAAAATGCATCGTAAAGCCACAGGAAAGGAGGAGCTGGCCAGGAACTGGCGGGAACGGAAGCAACAGTGAGGCTCCGTCGAAACAGGTGCTGTCCCACCGAGGGTGCGAACGCCGCCTCGCTGCACCTTGGATTTGCCAAGTCCTTCCCGTGTTTCAAGCAAAGCTTTTGACTCGGGAGCGGGTGGCGGGCAGCCCCACTGTGGAGACCCGGGTGCCGCGTCCCAGAGCGTGGAGTGCAGGGGAGGTGCCCGCAGCGGGAGCCGGTACCAGAGAGGCCGCTGCGGGGCAACGGGAAACGCATTGTCAGGAGCCGGCCGAGGACTCCTGGGGTCCTTGGGTTGTTTGGTTTGTTTTGTTTGTTTTTCCAGAGAGAAAGGGAAGGAACAGGGAAAATTTAGGACAAGAGATCCTGGTGAACAAAAACAGCTGAAGTGAGAGAGATGTGGAGACAAAGCACAGAAGTCAAGACAGGAGGGCGTTCCACACGCGCACACACACGCACACGCAGCCAGGGCTGGCCGCTGCTCCAAGGAGGACGCTGGGAAAGGCCTCACAGCTGGAGCCCAGCGGGGTGAAGGGGATAGCTCAGCGGCCCCTGCACAGCAGGAGTGGGCTAAGGCCTGGAGGCGTCCCTTCTCTGGCCCTGTGAAGCAGGACTGGGCAGGAGCCCCAGGGTGGGGCTCTCGACTTCCGCAGATGAGAGCTTCACTCCCGCTGGAGGGCCCGGAGTTGGGCTGTGACCCCCGGGCTGTCCCTGACCGTCCCAGCCTTCTCCCTGTAACGGGGGCCCAGCCTCGCTTCCAGGGCTGGGAAACTGGTACGGCCTTGGTTGGGGGGCCTGGGAGAGGGAGGGGACCCTGATAGGCAGGAGCATGTCCCCTACTGCAGGAGAGACTCCCAACAGCCGTGTGTCCCCATCACAGGCAACATAAACACCCACTCATGTATATCCTTGTTTGTATGTGCCTGAGGCTGCACATGTGTGAGCACATGTGTGGACTTAGGAGACACCTATGCCAAGGAGGGCGGGTAGAAGAAGAAAAGGTGCCAAGTAGCATAACTGATGCCTGGTGGGGCCCACGGGAACCCTGCAGCTTCACGTCTCAACAGAATTACTCCATCCCCAACACACATGCACACACATGCGCACATGTGTACACACATGTATGCACCCCACACACACGTGCATACATGGCAGAGCAGAGCCACACGTGCATACAACCACACACATACACCTGTGCAGAAGCACACGTGTGCATGCGTGACTTATACACACACACATGCACACGCACGTTTTCAGGGACCCACACACACAGGTGCACGCACTTGCCCACCGCACTGTGGATGGGGGAGAGATGGGAGAGACAGCAGAAATATTAAAACAGACTTTGTGAAGACACAACAGAAGCTGACAGAGGCCGACGTGGGTGGGGAGGAGGCCCCGCCCGCACACCCCCTGCACTCCCACCGTGGGCCACAGCGGGCTTTGTCCCGGAAGCCCACCCCGTTGTCGTCCCCTGCTGGACAGGCAGGCGGGGCTCTTGCCTGGACTGCAGGCTCTTAATTCGGGACAGCATGTCCAGGTGGCCGGCTGAGTACTGCTCGATGACGTCCATCACATCGTAGGGCCGCAGGCTCTCCTTGAACTTCCGCTTGGACACCAGGAACCGCATGACACTGCCGGGGGTAGGTGGGGCTGTAAGTCCTGGGCCAGAGACCCCTGGCCACATGCACCGGGACCTTCCCAGCACCTCTGAGACCACGGCACCTGGAGGTGGCTGGACTTGCCCCTCTTGTCTGCCGCCCACCAGCTCCACACACAGAAGGGCCTGTAGGTGGCCCTGCTATGCCCAGGACAGGTGGGGCTTGCAGGCCTGGCCGTGCCCCCTTGGACTCCGTGCCACAGCAGGCACAGGGTGTCTAAGCTGTTTCCTAAGCCAGGTGGAGCCAGGCCTCGGGCCTCTTGCTGAACCAGCGTCCCACCCGAAACCCGCCCGAGTCCCAGAGGAGTGAACTCCAGGACATTCAGCCAGGTCCACCCGTGTCTTAGCGCTTTCTTTTCCCGGTAGACTCTGTCTCTGGGCGGCTCTGTCCAGCACCATGAGCACCCGCAGCAGCAGGACCACCGAGCGGGAGGCCCCTCCTCACTCCCCCAGGCTCCCAGCTGGGCAGGGGCCTCACCACACGGCTCTGATGCTGACTTTAAGGCCCGGGGTCAGGTCCTCGGTCACAAACTCGCAGGGGCAACTCTTGTCATCCACAATGTCCTCTCCAGGGAGGCTTGCTTCTGGGGGGAAGGAGACAGGCCGTGAGGGGTCGAGGGGTCCAGGAGACCTATTCCCGGGGTCCTGCAGGGCACACCGTCTAAACAGAGCGCCAGGGAGCCCCTCGAGGCTCCCTGGGGTGCCCCATGGGTGCACCTGCTTTTCTGGAAACCCACCCATCTGCATCCAGCTGCTCTCGAGTCAGGACCTTCCCCGGCAGGCTGTGGCCACAGGGAGTGGCCGATGTGGGGTGTCAAAGGACATCCTGGCCAATGGGTGAACAGAACGTGGCGCATCCACACGCAGATGTTAACAGTGGAAGGTGCAGGCCTGACACCTGAGGCTCAGTGAAGGAAGCCAGACCCAACGGCCCCACGTGGGAGCCGCGGACACGCACGGCCCGAGAGCAGTGGGTGCTGGGGCTGAGGCGGGGAATGGGGTGACTACTGATGAGGTCACAGTTTCTTCCTGTGGTGATGAGAATGTTCTGGAACTAGGCTGAGGTGGTGGCGGCGACAACTCCACCGTGAGTGTGCTAAATGCCACTGAATTCCTACACTTTTAAATAGTTAATTTTAGGTTGCATGAGTCTCACCTCAATTTTAGAAAGGATAGGGGGTTCCCACTCCAAGAGCAAGCAAAAGCGGCTGGGATGCCACAGGGTGGCCCCAGTGGCTCGGGCACCACGTCCATCCCCAGAGAGGGTGGTGCTGTGGCCAGACCCACCTTCTGAGTTCTGCCGTGACGCGGCGCCCTTGATGCGGAAAGCCTGGCGTGCCCGGCTGCGGTCCCCAAAGCTCCAGCTCTTGGGCACCTTGCTGGGGCTGTCCTCGAGGCTCTGGTCGGCGCTGGGTGACCGCCGCACAGTCTGGGCCTGCGGGGACCCCTTCCCCTTGGCAGCCACGCCTCGGGGGCTGGAGAAGACACGATCTTTCAAACTGACCTTCTGGCTGCTCGCACGGGAACCGACAGACAGACAGACAGAAAAACAGCGAGAGAAGTCACTCTGCAAAGAACACAGGCCGTGTCTGCTCATGGCCGACGCCGCCCACGCGCCGGAGGGAGACACAGGTCTGAAGAACAGCCAGCCACACAGGTGGCTCAGAGCAGGTGCCACGGGGACTGAGCACCTGGCGGTAGGGAGGGAGGCGAGGGGAGGCCACAGAGACCGAGCACCCGGCGGGAGGGAGGGAGGGGAGGGGAGGCCACGGGGACCGAGCACCCGGCGGGAGGGAGGGAGGCCACGGGGACCGAGCACCCGGCGGGAGGGAGGGAGGGAGGGGAGGCCGGGTGGGCAGCAAGCTCCCCCGGCTGGCTCAGGCGTGGCCAGAGCTCGGCCATGTCAGGGGAGTTGATGTCTGTGGACTCTTAAATCACTTTCCGCTACCACCACGAGGTGCCGGAGCCTTCCTCACACTGTCCTGCCAGCCCCTCACCCAGTGACACTCAGGGCAACGGGCTTCCCAAACACCGGGGCTGTGGCTCTTCCTCGGGCACCTCTGTCTGCTCCGGCCCCGCCCGTGGTTTCCCCTGTGGCCTCTGCACACCTGTAACTGCTCCCAGGAAGCAGCCTCCCTCCTCCCCTCCCGCCGCCTGTCCCTCTCCTTCTGCCCCAGAGTCGAGGGGCCAGGGGACAAGGACATTGGGGGCTGAGTCTGGGGTAGACCCTTTTCAGCCACACTCCGGCCTTTCCACCCACCCCGGGGGGCTGCCTGGTGGGATGGGCTTCAGGAGGGCTCAGGCCTCCCCTGTCGGGCTCCCCTCCCACCAGGTGCGTGTCAGAGAACTGCTCCTTCCAGCTTCCGGAAGGAAGGAATGGATAACGGGGCTCCTCCGCCAGCCGGGCCTCAAGCAACAAGCCTCACTATCCAAGTCCTGCCCCAGGGCAGGGGAAGGCAGCCTCCAAAGCCACAGCGCTGTGGCCCGGCCCCTCCGCCTGCGAGGCGTGAAGCAGGATTTGCAGCTGTGTCTGGCTGGGTCTCCAGCTCCATATTCTCTCGGGGAGTCCTTGGGCCTGCCTTGCCCAAGTTTTTTGGTGACCGTGGAGACGGGTTTGCACCCGAGTTCTTCAACTCCAGCGTCTGCCGGGCGACAGTGAGGGGAGGGGAGGGTTCACTGTGGTTGGTGGTTGGGATGCACCGGGCAGATGTGGCCTCCTGGGGTCTGGAAAGCATCAGAACCCCCGGCTCCCTTGGGGACAGTGGGGCTGTCGTGAACTAAGGACCCGCTCATGCCCAGCCATGCTTAGCAGCCACGGAACTTCTCAGGGCGGTTCTGGGCAGGGCCCAGAGTACCGTCCCTGGGGCCTGAGACAAGCCTTCGGGTGGGGAGGCCCTGCAGATCCCTGACGCACTTCAGAGAGGCAGCCCAGTGCCTCACGGGCTCACCGACCCCACGGCGGCTCCCCAGCCAAAAGCGAGGGACTGACGCCCCGGTCAGCGGCCACCATCAGCCCCCACTCTGGACCCACAGCCAGAGAGACACGCCCACCAGACGGCACAGAGATAACCAGCCACAGACACGAGAGCCCACTGCGCCCGTCTGCCTGGCCTGGACACGCGGATGGCTTGGCTGCCCTTCCCCACCCCATCCCCCGGGCAGCAGGTGACCGCCCAGACCATCTGCACCCACTCAGGCATCTCTGAGAGAAAGAAAGAAGCCCCTGGGTGTGGTGCCCGCTCAGGGAAGCAGAGACGGAGCGGCCGAGATCCCCCGAGTCCCGAGGCGTCGCGTGCTTGGAGGCGTCAGGAGCCGATGGTACAGGCTCGCTCAGGACCCCAGCCCCGAGTCCACAGCCCTGCACTGCCTAAGGCCAACACACTGTGCCCATGGGGGCCAGGGGTGCTCAGAGTCCTGGTACAGTGGGGGCCTCTGTCCCAACGGCCTCTGGTCCCCGTCTCAACAACAAAAGCACAGGTGGTCAGGGAGAACCGGACGGGGGCCAGGGGAGCACATGGGCCCAGGCTCAGCGGGACTCTGGCTTCTGGAACGTTCTTTCTCCACTGCACGAGCCATTTCAGAGGCAAGAACAGGCCCCTCCTGGCCCCGCTCAGGCAGGCCTCAGGGCAACTGGGAGTCACTGGAAGACTCAATTCCTCTCTCCGCGTTTCCACCCCAGGCAGGTCCAGTCACCAAAGAGAGAGAGAAGCAGCCACCTCCTTTCTCATGGCAGCCGGCAAAGCACCGGGTGGAGGACAGAGCCGGTTGGCCCAACTGCAGCTTCGGGGCTGCCCTTGGCTGGTCTCCGGGCATAGCCCAGTGCTGAGGGCTTGCAGTGGGAAAGGCACAGCTTGAGGAATGGGCATTCCCACCTGCGGCCCTGGAGGTGAATGGGTCAAACACCCAGGCGGCCACACAGACGTGCCGGCCAGGAAGGGTCAGGCCCCACAGTCCGCAGGGAGTTTCAGGAAGGGAGTGGTGTGGATTCCACAGGCCCCAGGAGAGAAGACCCAGCCCCGACGTCTGCTTCCCATTTTTCAGGGGGATATCCCCCCCGCCAGCCACGACAAGGAGCCATAGCCCCCTGCCAAGCGGCGGGCATGCCCTGCTGGACCCGATGCCCAGCACAGCCCCAGGGGCCGCCGGGACGCAGCCCACGTGCACTGCCCCAGACGGAGCCGGCGGGAAGGAGCCTGCCCTGGCCTCGGTGCGCCCTGCTGTCCCGGGTCTCGGGCTCTGCTCCCACCTCAGATCTGCGAGGGAGGCTCTGCCAGGGAGAGGAGGGTGGTGGGGCCTGGACATGTCCTTCCCTCCCCTGGACCTCCACCATGACCCAAACTCTGCACCCTCCAAGCACAGCCGGTGAGGCTCCATGCTGCAGACACCCGACCCCGCCAGCCTGCCTCAGCGGCCAGGAGCACAGGCCCTCCCTCGGCCACAAGCCAAGAACAAGCACACGCGAAAAGCTGCCGCCACGCGCCTGGGAGGAGCCCTCGGCCAGAGCTGCCCTCTGTGTGTGAGGGGCGTCCGTGGCACCTACGCTTGGCGCTTACGGGGCGGGGACAGGCTCAAGAAGCACCTGAGAGCGCGCCACCCCCACCCTGCCTGCCACCCTCCCTCCCAATGGTGAAATTCAGATGTGCGGTGCCTGCAGGAAACAGGAAGCTGAGGAGCATCCAGAGCCCCGCCCGGCTGGTGTCCGGACCAACGACGCCCAGGAAGCGTGAGGATGAAGAGGCCTCCCGTGGGGGCTGCTCGCAGCAGGACAGGGCCTGCCATGGGTTGTTCTCTGGCCTGGGCTCCCACCCCTACTCTCAAACCCCTCTGGTCCCCAAGCAGCCTGACCTCAGCCTCTGCCCTGAGGGACCAGCCTGCGGCCAGAAGCACCCCGAACAGATGCTCTGGACACGCAGGACAGCCTGCTAGCGCCCCAGCAGGCCGTGCCCCGGGCAGCCCACACGCCCGTCTCCCTCTCTGGAGCTGCCAACAGTCTCCCCGCAAGCACCGACCCCCCCAGAAGCACACAAGCAGCAAAGTCACAGGGAGAGGGTGGCATGGAGTCGCGGATCCCCCATGGAGCAGGGTCCGAAGCATGCACGGATGCAGATAGGCAGCATGCAGCCCCACCGGCCCTCCAAGGCCAGCACCGCCAGCGGCATGCACGCGCCAAGGAGAGCCCCACAAGAGCACGACACAGCCGCCTCCACCTTGCTGGGCTGTGCTGGCCAGGAAGGAGGGGCCCCCAGCGCAGGCCTGCACACACCCGACAGCAGACAGTGGACACAGGGACAGGGGAGGTGCGGGTCACGGTGCAGGCTAGGAGCCCACGGTGCAAAGGGGGCGGCTCCTCCCCCGTCCTGTTTCCACCTGCCCTAAACCAGGCCTGTTGTTGGGAGAGGGAGCCGCGGGCCTCTGGCTTTCTGGGGCTTCTGATGCATCAGGACCCTGAGGAGCCCGGCACACACAGATGGAGTCGCCTCCCGCGGGCGAGGCAGCCAGGAAGGCTCAGTCATCCTCAGGTGCACAGCAGAGGTGCTAGAGTGACAGCCCCAGGGGAAACGCTCCCTGAAGAGCAGTCGGGGACCCCAGGAGGCGCGGACGCCTTGCTGGGTTCAGAGCCCCTGGCTGGCCCCTCCAGCTGTGTGCAGGACATTGCCTGGCGTGGGGAGCAAGAAGAACCACCTTTGCCCAGCTCCACCCTGCACGCAGCTGTCGGCTGGAATAGAGGGAGCTGAGCCCACACCACGAGGGCGGTGGGTCAGAATTGGGGTTGGGGCGCCAGCCTCCCCCTGGCTCCTCCAGAACCTCTAGTAAGCAGGGAGGGGCAGAGGAGCCGTGCAGCAGCGGTCAGTCCGTGCGGCGCGTTCCGCGGTACCTAGAGCGTCCGGGGCAGCATCCACACAGGGGCCCTCTGCACGGGCTGCCTTTACTGGAAATGAGGAGAGCACAGTTAGTCCTGGGCGCCGGCAACAGCACACGGCCGGGAGCAGGGAAACTGAGGCACTGCAACCACCCAGGGTGTTCTATGCAGTCCCCAGCGGCACAGCTTGTGCCCAAGCAAGGCCAGCAAGGAAGGTGCACCATCGTCTCCACCATCCGGAGAAGAAAACACTTCCCTATTTCTGAAGGAAAAAAATCCCTGTTTTTTTTTCCTCCAAAAATTGCTTTTCCTTCCAAAGCCACAGTTTGGGTTCATGTCTTAAAAGATGTATTATTTTTTGCAGTATTCATGCCAACAAAACAATAATACATGTGGCCTCAGACGCCGCAGAAGCCCTGCTTGGGAAGAACGTGACCCCGGGAAGGGCGTGGGTATGAAGCACATTTTAGGGAGGAAAACGTGCAGCTGTCCCGCTTTGCAAACCAATCGGCGACATTTGGCCACGCCAGCCAGTCCCCCAGTTGGAGGTAGGTCTCGGTTTACCCAGGAGGCGTGGCTGCCACTGCAGGCGTGGCTGTCTGGGGGTTCAAGGGCTCCCCTGAGGACAGTCACGTCGGGGCTCAGTGGATCCCCTCATTCTGAAGCCCTTCACGGAGCGCAGCTCCCCGCCGGGGTGTTAGAAAAGGCTCAGAAAACGCAGAACATTCTCCCAAGAATCTCCCCAAAAACCCTGGTGATGTATCTCTGCATCACAATGTGCAAATGATAAGCAAAAAATGAAACCAGTCGCCAAGAACTCAAGAACCTTTTCCCCACCCCAGCCACCCCCACCCGCTTTGCCGCTGCTTTCTGAGACAGCGCTTCTCCAACTCAGCACCCCAGGAACCCCAGCATGGCGACGGCATCCACTCAGAACACACAGGCTCTAGGAAGAAAGCACCCAGCCTCCCGTCGTCCTGCACACACGTGTTTAGACACCGACGTCCCTGCACGCACCCGCAGGCAGCTCTCCGCGCGGCGTCACAGACACGGCTAGCTCCAGTCACGGCAGCAATCAGCCGCCCGGGTAGGCTGAGGGCTCTGGACCCTTCCCCAAGCCCCACTGGCCTGCAAGACCCCAAGGGCAGGTGGCCGGCTTCCACCCCAGCCCCCGTGCCGGTCCCGCTTTTTAGTACACAAGCGACTTTGAGGTCCCCAGGCACTAAGGGATGTAGCGCAAAGGCTGGACTCTGTTTGCTGGTTAACCACGAACGCAACGGCAGGACGGGGCAGGAGGGAGCCGGCTCCCTGTGCCTGGCCTGAGGTTCTGGCTGCTCACAGAGTCCCTCCCTCTGTGACCACCCCAGCCACGATGACACCCAAGGCTTCCCGGCAGGCCAAGACCTCAGACTCCCACCAGCACCACCAGGGTGCCCAGGCCCAAGCACAGAGCCCCTGCCTGGAGGGCCCCAGGAGACCTTCCCACCCCAGGGAAGGAGCAGGAAGGAGGCAGAGTCCCGCTTCCCCACCCCAGGGAAGGAGCAGGAAGGAGGCAGAGTCCCGCTTCCCCACCCCAGGGAAGGAGCAGGAAGGAGGCAGAGTCCCGCTTCCCCAAACTTCCCAAGGTCTCCTGTTTTGACCCCAGCATGATCGCCTTGACCAAGAGGCCCCTACCGGGCTGGCCCTGCCGCCCGATTCTGCAATGGGATCGTCCTGTAGCCACACTGAAGCTCTGGCTGTCGCCACCAGGCACCTGAGACTCGAAAGTGAATCTCTAATCATGCCCATTTTAATGCATGTTATTTTAACAGCCACACGTGGCTGGCAGCTCCTATACGGGGCAACGTGGTCTGGGGAGAGCTGGCAGGGAGACGCTGCAGCCATAGCCCCCCAAGACCCCCAAAGCTATGTGGGGGGCCCGTGCAGCTGCACCTCCCCCTGGGGTCCGCGGCCGGCACTGGGCTTCCTTCCTGCCCCATCAGCCACAGGGAGCTCCACACTGCGTGAGAAGGCCCCGTGACCTGAGGCCGGACAGGCAGGCAGGCCCACAGCGAGCTCGAGACCCACAGACACTGACCAAGACCCAACAGGACAGACAAGCACCAAAAACATGTGGACACGTGTGCTTGAGAAGAGGAGGAGGAGCCTGCACAGGCACGGGGGAGCCCACACAGGCATGAGGGGGCAGCCGGTGTTGGGGGCTCTTCCAGGCATGGGGGGCAGGAGGCAGTGAGATGCGGGGTGGGACAAGACAGCACAAGTCAGAGCCGCCGTGGCCACAGAGACCCCCCCGGACCCCCCTGGGGCAGCACAGCCCGAGCCCTGCAGCCTGCCTGGCTCCCCACCCGACCCCAGCGCAGACGCTTCCTCCGACTCCAGCACAGCCCCCGTGGTCCCTACGGGAACCGAGTCCCCGCCAGCCGGGTCGCTTGCCACCACATGCCTGTGTACTGAACCAGGATGGGGGTGGGGGGCTCCGCAGTGAGTGAGGGTCCCTGTGTCCACACCAGCCACCTGCCAAGACCAGCTGACACCAGCAGGGTCCTGCCACGCGGGGTGCGGGCTCCACCTCCAAAGGGCAGGCAGAGACACGTGTCCCACCGGACTCACAGAGCCCAGGACAGGCAGCGGAGGGGTGCCAGAAGCCAAGCTCCCCATCAAGCTTCGCGGAGCAGGCCCCTCACCCAGCAGCCCAGGGACATGGCAGGTAACGATTGCGGAACAACTTCCTAAGCACGAGCCTGCACTGGACAGGCTGCGGCTGCCCCAGGCCAGGGAACAGAGAGGCCACCCCATTACCTGCCAGGTGAGCACCCCAGGATGAGGGGGAGGGTCTTCAAGGGCAGAGACTGCTCCTCACTCCCACCGCACCCCAGGCACCTTCCAGAAGCCCCAGACCCAGCAGCCCCACGTCCCTCATCGCAGGCATCCCAGGAGGAGGGCCGGGGCGGGTGGGCGCTCGCCCGTGGGGGAGGGCGTGGGAGGCACAGGCAAGGACCCCCCGGACACATGGGGAAGAGACGGGGGAGGGGTGGGGAGCCACAGAGCTTACCGGAGAGCCCGGAGGCTCCCGCGTGTCCTCACCTGGAGTTCGCCTTCAGGGCCAGCACCTCATCCCCAAAGAGAGGGCAGACGAGAGAGGGGCCCGAGAAGGGCAGTAACAGGGATTAAAGCACTTGGGGGCAGCGGGTGTCCAGATGGGTGGGGTGGAGGGCGGGAGGGAGAGAGAGAAAGAGAGAGGCTGAGACGAGAACGTGGAGTGGGCCGGGCTGGGGCAGCGAGCACGAGGGGCCGTGAGGCACGGGGCGGGCTCCGGCGTCGCTCCCAGCAAGGGTGTGGGGCCCCGCCACGCGGAAGCCATCAGGAAGCCTCGCGTCCACCTGGGACAGCACCAAGGTTCCGCCCAAATCACAGCCAAGGGTGCCCATTGTGGGGGGGCACAATGCTCATCCCCACAGCCACTCCCAGCCTCAGGGCCAGCAGCAGGGGCGGGGGAGGCAGTGGCAGCGCTGGGGGCTGGCACCAGTAGAGGCCATGCTGCCGACCCAACTCTTTCTGGGCCCTCGTCCATTTTCTTAGCCTCTTTGAGAGGATGAATGAGCCCCTGGTGGTTCTCTTGGTTGGTTTGGGCCAGAAGCATTGCCCATCTTTCCAGCTCAAGGCACTGACCGTGACTCCCCTTCTGTGGGACGTGGGGTGGCTGGAAAAACGCGGCTCAGCCCTACTCCGTCTCCCCACACCCAAGCCCCCCAGTGTCTCGCCAGCTGTCACCCCACAGTCCAGGAGGGGCAGCCAGGCATCCATCTCGGACCCCACATCCAAAGGGCCAGATTTACTCTGCAACATGTGGATGGGGCACAGGGGGCCCAGAGAAGCCTGGCACCTCCTCAGGGTGATGTGTGGGGGGCTGGGGCTCAGCAGACATAGAATTAACTTGTGAAATGGTCTTGATTTTCTCTGTCCCCATCCTTCACCCCAGCAGAACCCTTACACGAGTCCTGTCTCCAATCTGCCTGACCCGCAGAACCTCGGGGCCCGGGAGAGGGAACCAGGCTAAGCACCTGCACCCTTGGCCCACCTTGACCTTGGCAAACGGGGAGAGGAGGCCGGCCAGATCTCCAGCCAGGGGCGCGAGGCAGAGAGGATGTCCCACCCTGCCTGGAGGACGAGGGGCCCTGGTCTGTGCCACGTGCTCCAGACACTCTGGACCCAGAGCAGCAGGAAGGCCACAGGCCCACTCTGAGCTTTCACCCCGGCCGGCCTCGACTCAGGCCAGCTGTGAGCTCGGGCTATGTGCCTGCAGCTGGAGGGAATGCGCTAACAGAAACCCCCTGCCTCCAAGACCCCTGGGGCCAGACTTGTGGGCAGGGTAGGGGATCCCCCCGCCCTGAGAAGCCGCCCAGCTGCCCGGATCCACAATGCTGCAAAGTAAAACCAATCACTGGGGAGGGGGTGAGCAGGAACAGTGATTTAAGGGCCCACATCACCGCCAGGCGGGGGTCTGGACACGCAGTCACAGTCACACAGTCACACTCGGAAGCACACACAAGGCCCTCACATCTCCATGACAGGTTGTGCACACATGTGGGAGAGAGACCAGACGGCCATGCACACGGCAGACACCGGGCAGCAACGGGGGGCACTGACCTTGGAGACGGCTCCGGCGGGGGTTCCTTCCTTCAAACAGAAGCAACAGAGAGTTAGTGGCCGCCCGCTCAGCACCCATGAGGGTCCCCCAACCAGTCCAGCCCCCCACAGTCCCATGGGCCAGGGGCTGCAGGGGAGGGGGATCTCAGAAAAGGCTGGGCAGGGGTGGAGCTGGCCCACCCACCCCAGAGGGCCCACGGGCCTGGGAACGGGCATCCCAGGGCCCACAGAGGCAGCTCCGAGAGGGAAGAGGGACTCCACGGGGAGCCTGTGCTCTTCCGACCTGGGGGTCCCTACCCCTCCACATTTACGGACACTCATTTTAACCAGAACCACAGCAATATTAATAAAGTTCCAAAAAGGACGTGTTTGCTGAAGAAAGCTCCGGAAGCGAGTTTAATTTCAATCAATTTTCGAGACAGACTGAGCTGCTCCAACTCTTTTTTCCACGCTCATCCTAATGGAATGATTCTCTTCCGCGTGACTTTCCAGGGATGGCTCCATTGCGCCACAGTCAGTGAGCCCAGGGTTTGCACCACTGACCGACGGTCCCGGCCTCTTCCTGCAGGCAAAGCTGTCTGGGCCTTCCGGCGTCTCATTTGGGGCTGTTTCTGTGGGTAAAGGCATTATGGATTGAGTGAGAGATCGGTGGATCATGATTTGGCTCATCCATGGGGAGGCCCCAGCGATCTCATTCGAACACCTGGGCTGGTGCCCCGGCTGGTACGCCGTGTTATAAGCAGGCTCTTTGGTGCACTTCCAAATACTTCATGTGACAGGGACCGTGTTGCCGTGGAACATGGTCCACGCTCTTGGGGAGGGTCCCCCATTGCCTCCTGCAGCTCCCGGTGGCCCAGGCGTCCTTGGCTTGTGGCCGCACTGCCCC
This sequence comes from Hylobates moloch, assembly GCF_009828535.3. NCBI lineage: Eukaryota > Metazoa > Chordata > Mammalia > Primates > Hylobatidae > Hylobates > Hylobates moloch. The sequence goes on along the minus strand of NW_026652296.1, from coordinate 821,498 downwards.
ATCTCTGCCTCCGTCTCTCCATGACATTCTCTGTGTCTCTGTGTCTTCTCCTCCTCTACCTCTGTAAGGACAGCTGTCACCGGGCTAGGGCTCAAGCTGTCACCGGGCTCATCAGGATGTTCCAGCACGATCTCATCTCAAGATCCCAAGCTCAGTTACAGCTGCAAGGACGCTTTTTCCAAATCAGGTCACATTTGCACATTCTGGGACATTTTGGAGACCAGCATTCAACCCACTGCATTCCCCCGACCCCCCAAAATTCACGTCCATCTTATGTCCAGAATACACTCACCTCTCCCAAGATCCCCCAAAATCTCCACCCTCTGCAGCATGGACTGTGTGTCCAAAACCTCATCGAAATCCCATCCGTTGGCCAGGCACAGTGGCTCACACCTGTAATCCCAGCACTTTGGGAGGCCGAGGTGGGTGGATCATGAGGTCAGGAGCTCTGAGACCAGCCTGACCAACATGGCGAAACCCTGTCTCGACTAAAAATACAAAAATTAGCTGGGTGTGGTGGCAGGCGCCTGTAATCCCAGGTACTCGGGAGGTTGAGGGAAGAGAATCACTTGAATCCAGGAGGCAGAAGTTTCAGTAAGCTGTGATTGCGCCACTGCGCTCCAGCCTGAGTGACACAGGGAGACTCGGTCTCGGAGAAAAAAAAAAAAAGAAATCCCATCCATTCAAAACATCTCAAATCTCATCCTCTAAAGTCATGGCAATCACTTAAATCAGGTACGTGTGAGACCGTGGGTGTGCGCCAACCTGGGGCTAAAGTCCTCCATGCATGGGCTTGTGAATCTAGAAAATAAGCCACCTGCTTAAAATATCAACGGCAGGACAGCCCTTCCCACTCAAAAAGGGAGAGTGACAGAGGGGCCGCCGGCCACCACGGTTTCCAATCCAGCGGGGCAAACTCCACGTGGCACAGCTCTGGGGACGCTCCTTGGGGGCTCTTGGCCCCACTGGCCTCTGCGGGAACCTCGGGGTCGTTCCCCATTTCCTGAAGGGCAGCTCGTGTTCACAGCTGAGGAGCGCCACCAGCCTGTTTCCTGCCTGCAGACTCCCGAAGTTCGATGCCTTCTTACCTTCGTCCAACACTGTCTCTGCCAATCTAGTTTCTGCTGGTATGAAACTCCCCAAAACCTCCAGGGCCTCCTGAATATGCCACAGGCCGCAATGCTGTTAGACAAGAGGCCCCTCTGCACATCCTTCCCAGATAGCTCCATCTTCAGGCCTCTGCAGAGACGGTGGAGGCTGCAGCCGCACACCTGACGCCTCCAGCATGAGGCTGTCTGGCCACACCTGTGGGCTTCTCTCCAAAGCAGGCTTTGCCAACAGTGAATCTCCTAATTTAAGACCCTTTGCAAGCTGGACAGGCTGAGCACCTCCCAAACCTTCAAGTTCTGGTTTCTTACAGCAGTTCTGCCCTGAATTTTTTTTTTTTTTTTTTTGATAGTCTTTTGGCGGATCGGCCAGGTGCCGTTCTGAATCTCCCTGTTTCCTCTCATACTTTACTATGAGCAGCAGAAATAAATTAGGCTGCACCTTCCACACTTTGCTTGGAAATCTTCTTAGCTAAATATCCCAGTTCATCACTTAAGAATTCTGCCTCTGCCTGACAGTAGCGCACAGCCCAGCGGAGTCTCTGCCACCAACAACACAAGGACAGCCTTCCCTCCAGCTTCCAACAACTGCGTCCTCACTTCCTCCTGAGCCCGCATCAGAAGCACCTTCAACATCCGTGTCCCCGTGCACCATCTCTTCAGGACACCTCAGTTTCTTCCAGCCTGCGCCTCAAAATACTCACGTCCAAAATCTCATCTAAATCCCATCAGTTCAAAAAGTCCCAAATTTCATCATCTAAAGTCATCAGAGGCCGGGCACAGTGGCTCACGCCTGTAATCCCAGCACTTTGGGAAGCCGAGATGGGCAGAGCCCTTGAGGTCAGGGGCTTGAGACCAGCCTGGCCAACATGGTGAAACCCCATCTCTACCAAAAATAAAAAAACCTAGCCGGGCGTAGTAGCAGTTGTCTATAATCCCAGCTACTCGGGGGGCTGAAGCAGGAGAATCGCTTGAACCCGGGAGGTGGAGGTTGCAGTGAGCCGAAATCATACCACTGCACTCCAGCTTGGGCGAAAGAGCAAGACTCCATCTCAAAATAATAATAATAAATAAAATAATAAAGTCATCCGCATCGTTTAAAGCAGTTGTGTGTGACTGTGGGTGTCCATCATCCTGGGGCTGGAGCCCTCCACGCACGGACCTGTGATTCTAGGAAACAAGCCCCCCTGGGTCACCTGGTTCTGATGTCACGCCCACGCTTGCAAGTGTTTGGCACAGCCGCATGTGGCTCCCGGTATTAAAGTCTGGATGCATGTGCTACAGCTCCTGTAACTAAGTGCCGCTGAGTGTGTAACAACAGATGTTTGTTCTGTCACAGTCCCAGAGGCCAGAGTCCAAAATCAAGGTGTGGGCGGGGCCTGCTCCCTCCGACAGCCCCAGGAAAGGGTCCTTCCTGCCTCTTCCAGCTTCTGTGGCTCCAGGCAGCCCTTGGCTTGTGGCCACACCGCTTCACTCTCTCTCTCCATCCTAGTTGGCTGTCTCCTCTGTGTGTTTCCAAATCTCCCTCTCCTTATAAGGACACTCATCGTCAGACTCAGGGCCCGCCCGGAAAATCCAGGATGATCTGAGATCGTCCTGATAGGTTCCAGGGCAGAAGAGTGTCTCTAGGAGGCAGAAACCAGCATCCAACCCACTGGAAGCCCCTGCCCCACCAAGGGCTTTCAGACATGGAACTGCTTGGGGACAGCCCTGGGCAGGCCTGGCAGGTGCATTCGTGGTCCACCTCTCCTGCTCAGCAGGCCCTCCTGCAACCTACCTCAGCGCCCGGCACTCTTGACAGCCGTGGGCTTTGGGCCTGAAGGAGAGGCAGCAGGTGCCATCAGCACCTGAGTCACCACCAGGCACTCGGGAGGATGACAGGCTGGGACACTTTGTTGTACGACCCACACACCTGGGTCCCATTAGGAGCATGCAGAGCTCCCGGCCCCATATCAACCTTCGCCCCTCCCTCTCTGCCCATCCCCCGAACCAGCTGCCCCTCTGGGGATGGGAGCCCAGACCAGCTCAGCAGACATGGAAAGAGAAAGCACCACCATCAGCAAGTCCGGCATCCCCGCGCGTCCCAGCTCCCCTGGAGTCCCTGGGGCACTGTCCTGGGCGAGTCTTCTGTGGGCAGCTGGGGCCCCCGGGAGGACTGAGGCACCCGCCCGCCCCTCCTGGAACTCCCCGGCTGACCTGAAAGCGAGTCCAGATTTACTCTTGAGGTTCCTCAGCAGCTCCAGCTGGTTCAGCGGGGGGATGAGCCTGGGGCAAGAGAAGGAGAGCGGAGTGAGCGTCTGATCCTGGGACACCTCCCTCTGCTTGCACAGCTCCACAGGCAGGCGCCTGCGGTGTCAGACACCCAGCAGCATGTGACGTGGCCAGGCTTTCAGGCAGCTGCCCACTGGGCCCTGGGCTCAGGCCCACCTCTCTTGGGCAGGCCCGGGAGCCACCTTCGTTCTCTGGCTGTGCCTGGGGCCTTGTCAACCGGCAGGCACAGCAGGGAGGAGGGAGGAGGGCAGCCCAGCAGCCTGGAGCAGGTGGAGGAGGGCACGCAGGTACGGGGAGGCGCTACTCCCTGCCCCCCTTCTAATCCCTGAACATCCCAGAGGGACATCACCCAAATATACTTAGGGCCCCAGCCCCTCTCTACACAGCCACTTTCTCTGCCAAAGCTGGAGGAGTTGGGAGTGGGGATACAGAAAAGGATTTTGCTTGGCAAAGAGCAGCTCATTCTGGGGTCTATAGCATGAGCCCAGCCTCATCAGGCCCAAATGCCTTGGGGACCCTCCGCAGGTGGCCCAGCTCTGCTCCGAGCCCCCTTCCCAGTCCTGGTCATACCCACCCCTGTCTTACTGCCCTGCCGCCCACAGCCACCAGCAGGACCAAGTCCGGGCCCGCTGAAGCCCCCCAGGCGAGTGTGCAGGCACCTCCCCATGTCTGGGTGGGACATCCCCCTCTTCACCCCTCCCCACTCCCACCCACTTCACTCCACCCACTCCTCCTCACCGCCCGCCCGTGCCCTCACAGCACTCCAGCTCGCTTCAGCAAGAGACACCCTCCTCCGGGGCCTCCGCCCCACCCGGCTCCCTGACCCACTTGACCCCCTCCATTCCGCCTCCTCAGCCTCTGCTCCCAGGCCCTGCCATCCCATCCATGGCCTCCACCCCTCCCCACACCCACCTGTGGAGCACTCCCCACTGGGGCCGCGTCCTGGTCTCTCTGCTGCGTTGGAGGCAGGACGGCCACCTCCCAGCCCAGCCCTCACCCAGCTGACTCCCTATGCGGCTATGGCCACGGCCGCCCCCTGGAGATGCCCCTGCCCGTGTCCTCCCTCTGCCCCAGGCTGGGCCGTGGCCCACATCCCCCAGACTCTTCACCTGCCTCCCCCAGACTCTTCACCTGCCTCCCCCAGACTCTTCACCTGCCCTGCCTCTGCCCACCCAGGCCTACTTGGTCCTCCAGACGGGCATCCTTGCCACTCTCCTGACCAAACACTCGATGGCTCCCCACTGCCTCCAAAACAAAAGGATGGCTGACTCCACTGTCCCTCAGGGCCTGGCAATCACCCTCCTGCCGACTCCCACTTGGTCCAGCCACATTCCTCCCTCCAGAGCTGCCCAGAAGCCCCTCCCTGCCCCCCACCAGCCTCTGGTGCCCCCACTGCAGGCTAGGCAGGTGTGAGCTGGTAAAGCCCTGCCTGGCCCCTCTTTGTTCCCTCTGCAGCCCCAGAGGTGCCCCCAAAATGCTGGCAGGAGTGGGGCTCCTGTGAGCCCCCTCTCTGCAGAGGGCAGTCCGCTGTCCAAGTCGGGACGGAGCAGGAACCCAGGCGGCTGGTGAGCTGGTGTTGTGGGCGCAGCAGAGCCCAGACTGGCCGGAGTCTGTCTGGGGGCCACAGGTGGCTCCCCACACCTCCTTGACAGGACCCACACACACGCAGGTCCAGGTGAGAGACACACACGTCAGCCCTCAGAGCCACATAGGAGGCCATGCCTCGAACACACAGAGCAGCAGCGCCAGGGCAGACAGGCGGGCGGCAGGGCCAGGGCAGGACGGGGCTATGGGACAAGGGTGCAACAAGGGGAGGGGGCTGCCCTGGGAGAGAGCAGAGGCTGGGGAGAAGGCAGCCGGCTTCAGCACCAGCCACCTGGCCCCAGGGGCAGCAGGGACTCTGCAGACGTTGGAGATGTCTTATGGCTGAGCATGTCAGGGACAGAGGAGCCCTGGACCCACCACTGCCCAGCACCGCACCCACTTCCTTTCTGGGAATGGAGAGTCAACATTCTAACAGTTCCCAGGAAGGGCGGCCAGGTCTCTCCTCCAGGACGGGTGACTGGCCTCTGGAGGAGTCATCCAGGGCTTCTGTGCAGGAAGCTTCTGGTCTATGTGGGGAGTGGCCGCCCCAGGCTCTGCAGGGCAGTGTCATCACAGAGCACAAGCCTGCCCATCTGACAGGGAAAGGCCCTTTGTGCTGTATGGGGGTGAGGCTTCCCTTAGCGGCTCAGCGCCCTCCCGTCTGAACAAACAGCCCTGTTTCCTGCTCTCAGCAGTGGGGACAAGGTTGGGACGGCCTGGAGCCTTGGGGTTTCCCTGCGATGCCAAGGCAAGACTCAGGAGAAACTTGAGTCCAGGGCAGGAGACCCTGAGGCAGACCCCTGAGGCGAGCTGCCCCGCAGAGGCCCCCCTGTGAGCCACGGTGGGACAAGGACTGTGGCTGGCCTGGGGGTCTTGGCCTGGGAGCACCCTCTGCCCCAGATGGGTGCCCAGCGCCAGAGCGGGGGAAGCCCCCCCATCCATCATTCCTGCTCTGCTCACAGATGGGGCCCGTGGGGTGGGGACGGAGGCACGAGGGGAGCCAGGCCGGAAGCAGGACAGGACGAGACCACGGGGGACACAGGCGGGCTGGCAACAGGAAGCAGCGGCTGGGGGGAGGCGGGGCGAGAAGGGTGGATGGACCCGGGGAGGGCTGGGTTGGCACGTGGGCTCCAGGCAGGGGAGGGCCCAGGGTGATCGGGCCGCCCAGCATGGGGCCACGCAGGGCAGGGGGTGTAGGGATGCTCGGTGGGTGGGGACAGCAGTCACTCTGCAGACCGGGTGGGCCACGGGGCTCCGGGGGCTTGCCCAGTCACAGTTCCAGACACAGAACGAGAACCACACACACACACAGGGCTTCTGTCCATGCATTTCCTACCTGGAGGCCCCGTAGGTTTGAGTTTGCGAACTTTCAAGTGTTTCCACACACACAAAGGGAAAAGAACGGAAAATTTCAAAAAGAACGGGATAAGAAAAAAAAAATGAAACAAATAGTTGAGGAAAGTAGGGGAAACAACAGAACAAAGAAAATTAGCACAAGGGCTGGTTCTGTCCCCGCCCTGGGCTGAGAGAGGCCACTTTGCAGAAACAAGGGCATGGCCGACATTCCCAGAAAGACAGGCAGGGCCAGGCTCCTAAGGTCGGGCTTCCAGGAGGTGCAGGGGGGATGGTGCTGAGGGAGGGGTTGGGGCAGACCCTGGAGGGCGACTGCAAACATCAAGGACCGCCAAGAGCTCTGGCACCCTCCTCCCAAGTGACACCCTGAAAAGGCAGGTAGCAGCTGAGGACCGCCGTGGGTCTGTCCACCCTCGCCAACCCAGGATCCTCAAGAAGAATCCTGGGCTCCACCCCAGCCTAGAAGTCTCAGCCACGCTGTGCACCTGCCCCACCCTCAGGGAAGGCCCCACCCTCAGAGAAGGCCCCACCCACAGGGAAGGCCCCACCCACAGGGAAGGCCCCATCCACAGGGAAGGCCCCACCCTCAGAGAAGGCCCCACCCACAGGATAGGCCCCACACTCAGGGCAGGCTCCACCCTCAAGATCACCCTCAAGATAGGCCCCACCCTCAGGATAGGCCCCACCCTCAGGGAAGGCTCCACCCTCAGGGAAGTCCCCATCCTCAGGGAAGGCCCCACCCATAGGGAAGGCTCCAGTCTCTGAGAAGGCCCCACACTAAGGGAAGGCCCCACCCCCATGGAAGGCCCCACCTTCAGGGAAGGCCCCACCCACAGGGAAGGCCCCACCCTCAGGGAAGGCCCCACCCACAGGGAAGGCTCCACCCTCAGGGAAGGCTCCACCCACAGGGAAGGCCCCACCCACAGGGAAGGCTCCACCCTCTGGAAAGGCCCCACCCACAGGGAAGGCTCCACCCTCAGGGAAGGCTCGAGGGGACAGAAACCCCCTAGGAGCAGGTGAGGGGGGGCGCGGGAGCTGGGAAGTCCCCGGGCTCAGTTCTCCACCTCAGAGCAGAGGGCCGGCGGGCGGGCAGGGTGGTGCCCACACAGACGGACTCGAGGGGTCAGGCCCGCGTGGACCAGGAGAAAGACCCTCAGAACCCCTCATCTCAGACCTTAATTTAAGCAAGAGCCAGGCACCGAAAATCCCAGCTGGCTGCCACCTGCCCTTTTGTAAAACAAAAAAACACTGGAAAGCCGCCCTCCGACCACACAGGCTCACAGGACCTGCTGACACTGCCCCGACAGGCACTTTCTCGGCCCCCTTCTCTGCTGCCCGAGGGGCTCCAAGGTTGTCTGTGTGCTCTGTCCTGTTGGGGGACACCTGGGACCCCCAGGATAATTTGAGTCTCCTGGTCCGAAAGCCTCACCGTGATCCGGGGTTACTTTCCTGCCCCCCACGCAGGAGCCCTAGGTCCTTGCTGGCGGACGGGGTCACGGTGCTGGTTGAAGCTTGGGCACTTCGAGCTGCCGGTCCAGAGCAGCCCGGGGCAGGGGGCATTTATCTTGCGCTCCCTGGGGAGCGTCCTTGCAACGCACACAACACAGCACGACCCACGGCCAGGACGATAAAGCAAAGGGATGAGGAAATGAAAGTGAAGAGAAAGCCGCAGCTCGAACACAAAGGGCAGAATCAACGCCTCGAAATAAACCACACACAGAACTCCTTTGTGAAAAATACATACATTTTAAAGAAAAAAAAAATCAATCAAAATAATGAACAACAAAAAGTGGGGTTTAAGAACAAATGGAAAATAAAAAATGAAACAGATGCTTGGTGGCAGGTGCCCGGCGGCGGTACCTGTACATGGGCACGGTGACCGTGCGCTCGTAGTACTGCCACGTGGAGTGCAGGTCGGTGCGCGAGAGGTTGGTGGCGTAGAATCTCCAGGCCGACTGCGGAGGGAAAGACAAGGCAGTTGGCGAGGGGCAGGCGGCGAGGGGCGCGCCCAGGAGGGCCGGGCGTGGAGGGAACGGGGCAGAGGGGACCCCCATGCTGTGCGCCAGGCACTCAGGACTCTGGGCCAGCAGGCCAGGCCCCAATGCTGCATCAGCCCCACAGCCTCAGTTTACCCTCTGTAGGACAGACAGGCAAGACCGCTTGTCAGACGGTGGGGCCTGAAAGAGGGGAGCGGTCGGGGCTTGACTCGGGCCCTCAGCAAGCTCGCAGGGAGGCTGTGTTCTTTCCTTTTCATGACTCACCTGGCCCCTGGCGGGTATCGCCTGTCCTGGGGGTTACCTTCCTGCCCTCCCGGTTGGGCCCTGGGCAACCGGAGGCGCTGGGGGTATAGGTAGGGCCAGGGACCCCAGTCTCCATCCTCCCAGGGCGGGGACTCAGCCCGGCTCGGGGCATGAGCGTGTGGGTTAGACTGAACCTCGCCTGGCTGGATTTCCGTTCTCTACGCCTTTGTGTTGTTTTTCGGTGTTGAAATAGACATATCCTAAAGTTCACCATGTTAGCCATTTTAAAGCGTGCACTTCAGTAGCACCTGCACACACAGTGCTGTGCGACCACTGCCCCTAACTCCACACCTCTTCGTCGCCCCCAAATAAACCCCCTCCTACCCCCGACGTTCAGCAGGCACTCCTGGTTCCTGGTCCCCCAGGCCCTGGCCACCGCCAGGGTGTACGGGGCTCCACGGACTTCCCCGCCCTGGGTGTTTCCTGCCAAGGGCATCGCAAGCTGCGCGGCCTTCCCTGTCCGGCTCCCTCTGCTGATCGGGAAGTCCCCGCGTCGTAGCAAGGGGCAGCGCCAACTCCTCCTCGTAGGAGGATCGTATGGATACATTACATTCCGTTCATCCATTAATAGACATTTCGGCTGTTTCCACTTTTTGGTTCCTATGAGTGGTGCTGCTGTGAAATTTGTGTGCGTTTTTGGTTGAAGATCTGTTTTCAATTCTTTTGTGTCTATACCTAGAGGTAGAATGGCTGGGTCACGTGGTAACTCCACGTTACGAACTTTGGTAACTCCACGTTAGGAACTTTCTGAGAAACAACCGAACTGCTTTCCAGGGTGGCGGCATCGTTACATTCCTACCAGCAGGGGGCCCGATGTCCACACATCCTCACTACACTGATTTTCCATTTGTTAACATGTTAGCCACCCTGGCTTGGTGTGGAGGCTCACAACACCTTGGAGGCTGAAGCAGGTGGATCGTCTGACCCCAGGAGTTCAAGCCCAGCCTGGGAAACATGGCAAAACCCTGCCTTTACTTAAAACAAAAAATTAGCCAGATATGGTGGTGCACACCTGTAGTCCCAGCTCATCAGGAGGCTAAGGTGGGAGGATCGCTTGAACCTGGGAGGTCGAGGCTACAGTGAGCCAAGATCACGCAACTGCACTCCAGCCTGGGCAACAGAGCAAGACCCTGTCTCAAAAAAAAAAAAAAAAGGAAAAAAAAAAGTTGGCTACCCTAACGTGGAGCCTGAAGATGGGACTGAACTGCTGCCATCTCCGGATAAAACTCTTAATAGATGAGGAGCGGCGTTTATGGATGAGCAAAGTAAGTGGTTTCCTGGGATGGACTGTGAACGCTGCAGACAGCAGGGTAAGGTCACTTCTGTCAGGTCCCAACCAACTGAGGCCAGAGAGTACACGGTGGGAGGGCTCACGCCTGCACGGCTGAGATGAGGACCGTGTCAAAGACATTCTAAAATAACCCCACAAGGAATTCCTTGTCAGGAATGCAGCAATCCAGACAAGATGCTCTAGGAAGAACGCTGACCCAGCAGCGGCATCTCAACCAGTGAACGGATGCCAACTCTGGTTTTCAGCCTCAGAGCCAGTGACCTCTGTTTCCAAGCAGCTTATGTGAACTTCTCAGCCAGGGAGAGCTTCCCTGCCCCTCCCTCTCCGGCACACGGGCGGCTCGCCACACTGGCTCATCTCTGGGTGAGAGTCCCCCACCCTCCGGCCACAATGGTTCATCTCTGGTTATAATCCTTTCTTCTAATTCCCAAATACATTCGACATGTTTGTTGTTTTTTTTTTTGGTGGACAGAATCTACTCCAGGCAAAGATGTTGTGAACAGTGTTGAAATGACAAGAAGGATTGAGAACATTATATAAACTTAGTTGATAAAGCAGTGGCAGCATTTGGGAGGACTGACTGCAATGCTGAAAGGAGTTCGTTCCACTGTGGGTAAAATGCTATCCAACAGCATCGCATGCTACAGAGAAATCTTTCGTGAAAGGAGTGAATCGATGCAGCAAACCTCATTCTTGCCTTATTTTAAGAAATCACCACAGCCGGGCGCAGTGGCTCACGCCTGTAATCCCAGCACTTTGGGAGGCTGAGGCGGGAGGATCACGAGGTCAGGAGATCGAGACCATCCTGGCTAACACGGTGAAACCCCGTCTCTACTAAAAATACAAAACATTAGCCAGGCGTGGTGGCAGGCGCCTGTAGTCCCAGCTACGTGGGAGGCTGAGGCAGGAGAATGGCGGGAACCAGGGAGGTGGAGGTTGCAGTGAGCTGAGATCGCGCCACTGCACTCCAGCCTGGGCAACAGAGTGAGACTCCAACTCAAAGAAAAAAAAAACTCGCCACAACCCCAGCCTTCAGCAGCCCCACTTCATCAGCAGTGGCCACCAGCATCGAGCTGAGACCCCCTACCAGCACAAAGATTGCAACTCACAGAAGGCTCAGGTGATTGTTAATATTTTTTTGGCAATTAAGTATTTGTAAGTGAAAGTACGTGCAGTGTTTTACTGTTTCTTAGACATAATGCTACTGCACACTTAGTAAGCTATGGCATGGTATAAACATTGAGATAGATCTCACTGTTGCCCAGGCTGGAATCATGGCCGACCGGCTCACTGCAACCACTCCCTCAGCCTCCTGAGTAGCTGGGATTACAGGCATGTGCCACCATGCCCAGCTAATTTTTTTGTATTTTTAGTAGAGATGGGGTTTCACCATGTTGGCCAAGCTGGTCCTGAACTCCTGACCTCAAGAGATCTGCCCGCCTCAGCCTCCCAAAGTGCTGGGATTACAGGTGGGAGCCACGGTGCCCAGCCTGTAAACATAACTTCCATATGCACTGGGAAACCACGAAATTCGTGTGACTCACTTTATTGCCATATCTCTATGGTAGTGGTCTGGAACCATGGCTGCAGGTCCTCTGAGGTGTGCCCGTGGAGAGGCCCACCTGTGCTCTGGAAATGTGCACCAGCTGCTGTTAAGAGTGACCTTCGAGGGGAGCAGGGCGCACGGGACCCTGGGTGCTCAGACGCTGCTTTTTCTGGCACTATTTTAACCTTTTCACCACACGTACGTGGTCACTTTTTAAACTGTCAATAGTGGAGTGAGATTTGGGGGCATTTTTGTTCTTCTTTATACTCTTGCATGGAAATAAATCGCTGTTTGTAGTTTTTATAGTGGAAGATAAATACACACCTTAAGGTAGGCTGGACCCAGAGCCAAGACCACAAGAGGCACATCCCCTGCCGTGGCCACCGATACTCCGTGGCTTGTGGCCACGTCTCCAGTCTCTGCCTCTGTGGTCACACTGCTTTCCCCTACTCTGTGTCAAATCTCCTTCTTAGAAGGATGCATGTGATTGCATTTAGGGCCCACCTGGGGTAACCCAGGATTATCTCCATCTCAAGATCTGCTGTCCAAGACAGGAGAGCGCCTATAGCCACATCCAGCTGGCAGGGATCCTGGTCAGCTCTGCGGGTCCAGTGGATGGAAGACTTTGGGGAGCAGCTGCAAGAATGACTGGTCCCAAGGGGGTCCTGCTGTCTGTCCATATGTTCTTTTTTTTTTTCTTTTTTATTTTTTTTGAGATGGAGTCTCGCTCTGTTGCCAGGCTGGAGTGCTGTGGCCTGATCTCGGTTCAATGCAACCTCTGTCTCCCTGGTTCAAGCGATTCTCCTGCTTTAGCCTCCCGAGTAGCTGGGATTACAGGCGCCTGCCACCACGCCCAGCTAATTTTTGTATTTTTAGGAGAGACGGGGGTTTCACCATGTTGGCCAGGCTGGTCTTGATTTCCTGACCTCGTGATCCTCCCGCCTCAGCCTCCCAAAGTGCTGGGATTGCAGGCGTGAGCCACTGTGCCCAGCCATTGTCTGTCCATATTTTCAAGGTGGCTCAGGAATTACTTGTGGTTGCCAGAGTGGTCACTGCACCCTACCTGCCCCCAAATGGTGGGACGGGGCTGGGTGGGGTCCGGGCGGGCATCGTGGGGGCCCACAGCCAGCATCAGGGGTCAGACAAGGTCAGGCACTGACTCGCTGCAGTGTGTGGGCTCTGGAGCCTTGGCCCTGCAGCTGCAGAACGGGTGCGCTCACCTCCCAGGGTGCGGTGGAGAGGACCTGATGGCCGGGCCCCAGCGCCCACACAAGGCAAGGGCCACCCCAGCGTCCTCACACGAGCCACCCCTGTGCAGCCTCGGGGGTCAGAGCCATTTCTCAACACACACACTTCACATCCTCGCTCCTTCCACAGATTCCCGCAGAGGGTGAGGGCTGTGGCCCCATCCACAGACAGGGCAATGCCAAGGCCCTGGCAGCCTCCACTCCTCAACAAGGTGGGACCAGGATGAGGGCTGCGCTGGTCCCCGGGGGACACCTGGACTCACCTGGATCAGGCCTGCTGCCGGGTTCCGCCTCTTCTCAAAGTGCTTCTGCCTGTGCTGCTCCTGAACCTTCAGGGCAAAGCCAGACCCCAAGATGCCCTGCAATTCATCAGGGTCAGGCCACACCCCAGAGACCCCCCACACCCCAATTCATCAGGGTCAGACCATGCTCCGGGGACCCACACACCCCACAATTCATCAGGGTCAGACCACGCTCTGGGGACCCACACACCCCCCAATTCATCAGGGTCAGACCACGCTCCGGGGACCCACACACCCCCCAATTCATCAGGGTCAGACCCATCTCCACCGATCCATGCCTCCCCCACCTTCATCAAGGTCAGACTGCATCCAGGAACCCACATCCCCACAATTCGTCAGCATCAAGAGGAAGGAACCCTCTGGCTTGCAGGAGACATGGCAGGACCCACAATGAACCCAGGGTGGCCTCTCTTTCCCTTCCACACAGAGAGTCTGCACGCCCATCTTGAAGGGCACACAGTGAAGGGGACACCAGGGCCAGCCTCTCGCCGTGCACCAGCTGCCCTGCCCTGCCCTGCCCTGGGCAACAAGGGTTGACAGGGCCCCTCCACCTCCCTCTGAGCTGGGTGGGCCTCACTGCCTGGAGACCCACAAGGGAGCTGTGTCACCAGCCGCCCTGCTCCTGGTCACAAGGACCTTCTGCTGGGCCCCACTCAGACTAAGAGGGGCCACCAGTGACTAACAGAGCCCCCCGAAGCTACAGCTGCAGCCCTGGGCATGCTCCTGCCGGGGCTGGAGAACCCCCATTCCAGTCCTTGGGCAACAAGGCCTCTGACCCTGAGATGCCATCTCCAGCTCCTGGGGACTGTGCACCTGCTGAGAGCCGCTCCTGCCCCACGTCCCTCCTAGGGAACTGTGCCCAGGGGCCTGTGGTCACCTCGGGAGCCTACAAGACCTCCTCCGCTCCACGGCAGGCGGGGGCAGCCGGACTTACCGCAGGCAGCGCGAAGAAGGAGACGCCGATGAGGGTGAAGGTCGCCGCCAGGAGCCTGCCGTTCCAGGTCTGGGGGTACTTGTCCCCGTAGCCAATGGTGGTCAGCGTGATCTGTGGGACCGCAGGCTCTAGTCACACGAAGGGCCTGCTCACACCCCTGAGGGCAGGCTGGACACCCGCCGGCTACTCGGGGCTTGGGATGGGACAGATGCGGGGCCATCCCCGTGTCACCACCCACAGGGGGGCCCAGTGAGGCCAGGGTCGGTGTCGGCCGCCCTTCATCCCCAGAGCCCTCTCTCCTCTTCCCCTACAGGCCAGAAGCGGGGTCCAACCAGGAGGCATGTTTTTGAAGACATGAAACAGTGACTATTGCCATTCTCAACTCAACCAAATGACAGCAAGGGTTGAGGGGAAAGGCAGAAAACCAGGAGGAAGAGGATGGGGACTGCGACAGAGATAGAGACAGAGAGACAGAGAGACAGAGACAGATAGAGAGACAGAGAGACAGAGACAGAGAGACAGAGGCAGAGATAGAGACAGAGATAAAGAGACAGAGAGATAGAGAAACAGACAGAGACAGACAGACAGAGACAGAGGCAGATACAGAGAGATAGAGACAGAGACAGAGACAGAGAGATACACAGAGACAGAGAGATACACAGAGACAGAGAGACAGAGACAGAGTCAGAGAAAGAGATAGAGACAGATGTGCAAAGAGATAAACAGAAAGAGATAAAGACAGAGAGATACACAGAGACAGAGAGACAGAGAGATACAGACAGACAGACATGGACCTGGCACAGTGGCTCACACCTGTAATCCCAGCACTTTGGGAGGCCAAGGCCGGTGGGTCGCTTGAGCCCAGGAGTTCAAGACCAGCCTGGCCAACATGGTGAAACTCTGTCTCTACTAAAAATACAAAAATTAGCCAGGTGTGGTGGTGCATGCCTGTAATCCCAGCTACTCAGGAGGCTGGGGCAGGAGAATCGCTTGAGCCCAGGAGGTTGAGTCTGCAGTGAGCTCTGACTGCACCACTGCACTCCAGCCTGGCTGACAGAGTAAGATCCCGCCTCAAAAAAAAAAAGAGAGAGAGAGAGACAGAGATGGCAGAGAGACGGGCGGGGCAGTGAGACATGGACCCTGGCCAGAATGCTGTAAGGAACAGGGGAGTCGAAAGAAGCCAGAGAATCCCGGGGCAGTTTCCGAGCCCGAGTCCCACTGAGGGCCAAGTCTGTGGAAGGGGGCCAGGCCCTGCACCCCTCCCCAGGGGGGTCAGATGGATGGGACACTTTCACACACAGCTCTCCAAAAATTTCTGCCCGTGAAATGTTCTCAGCTAGCCATCTGACCTGCTCCTTCAAAGTGGAGGCCAACTCAAGGAAAAGGAAGCTGGAGGCCTGGCAGATAGGGCCTGGCCTGCGGGGGAGGTGAGGGCGGGGTTCCCCCCACACTGCTGAGGACCCCCAAAGGCCGCAAGAAAGGGAAACTGGGGGTAGCTCTCATCCCAGTAGGAGGTACACAGTCAGCGTGTTTTAATCAGGAAATACCAGCATCCCTATTTGCTATTTAAGACTAATCAGGTAAACCCCCAAAGAAAAACACAGAAGCAGCCGCATCCGCCGCAGAGGGACCCAGAGGGGAGGGCACCGCGGCCGAAGACTGGGGCTGTATTCCCACCATAAGGCTTAGGAACTGTCTGACATTTAAAAATATACACAAGCATTACTCTGAAAAAACACCCAATCGTAAAGATAAGAAGGCTGTTGCCCACAAAAGACCTGGGGGATGGGCTTGTCCCCATCGAAAGCCCTAGGGCCCGGCAGTCACAGCTCAGGATGCCCCGGGCCCCACGCTGACCCTGTGGCAGGGCCTGAACCACCCATGATGGTTCAGTGAGTCCAGGTCGTCTGCCTGGTCCGCAGCCTGGGCCCCGGGGCACGCTCAGCTCTTAACCCCCACCCAAGCCCCGCCTGGAAAGACAGTGTCCAGGTCTCATGAAATTGATAAAATAACTTCAGATCAGCTGCATCCGGCTTAGGCACCAGGTGGAGCTGCCCATGCCTTCCTCCCAGGGCTGAGCCCACTCGGCCGGCATGTGTGGGGCTAGGCCCGGGGTCTGGTCTCAGCCTCCCAGGAGACCACAGACCCTTCCCCTGCACACCACCAGCCTGAGGGTGTCTGTGGCCCCAAGCAAGGAGGAACCTGGGGCCAGATCTGTTCAGACCTGATCAGAGTGGGGCCTGCAGAGCCACCTGGTCTCCAAAAACTCAGGGCTGCCCAGGACAGATCTCCTAGGGATGCTTCTCCCCTTCCCCCAACAATCGGGACACGGAGCAGGTGGAGGGTCACTCAGGAGGAAAGAAGATGCCCACCACGGCTGAGCTCAGGCTCCCTGGGGCCCAGCCCTCCCCACCCGCTCCCCCACCAGCTTGGCAACCACCACCCCACCTCAATCACAAGCCATCATGACCACAGGCGGCCAGCAGGTGGCCCCAAAGAGACGTATGGAGCCGGCTCAGCCAGTGAGAGCCTGGTCCCAGCACAGGGACAGGAGTGTATCCTCAGCCAGTGGGTGGGCAGGCAGGATGGCAGGGAAAGGGAAAGCCACAATGACAACTCACCAGGCCCCACCAGAGTGCATCCGCGTAGGTGTCAAAGTGGTCGTTCTCCCCCTTCTCTGCCAAGTACACCAGGAACGAGGCCAGGATGAGACAAAGGAAGCCAATGTACCAGGCAGTGACCAGCTCCTGAGAGGCAGACAGCACCACCATCATGACCACCATCACCACCATCACCATAAGCATCACCATCACCATTATCACCATCATCACCATCACCACCATCATCACCATCACCATCATCACCATCACCACCATCA